>NC_051391.1:10670588-10703628 GCF_015228065.2 Penaeus monodon | reverse complement strand
ATTCCCAACCACTTGGGTAAAAACCCCCTTTTTAGGTTCCAATTTGGGGAACCTTAACCCCCTCAATATTTTCCGATGTACTTCAAAATATCAAGATCCATGTTTGAACCCATCAAGGTTTCATACTAGGTACTTACTATTGAATACTTTATATTTACCGGGTAAGATTTCGCTAATGGTTTGAGGAGGTTTCTCCTTTTACCTGGTTTGGGACCCCGGGAAACCTTTATTTTTTTTCATTCGGGAAAGGTTCTAGAGTGACAACATGTGATGTTTCCAGGGGGAATGGCCAGGGACTCGGGGTCGTAGGGAGAAAGTAGATCTTTGAAAATTTGTAAAAATCATACAACTTAGAATTCTTCATTTCTCACTCCCCCACCATGGATCCCGGGGGAAAACTATATTTGGGGCTCAAAATCTCCCAACGCCACGGGGGTAGTGAGGAAAATATAGCGCCACTATTACGTACTGATGGCGTCGCGGGCCCTATGCGCTACCACTGACAGTCCCTGCTTGCCCCTACCCCTTTTTAAACCCAGCCGATTGACTTGACCGGGACCTTGATCAGGCACCCGTCTACCAAAAAAGGGGGCCAAAGAGGTTTTGGGTTGCTAGCTGCAGGGCATAGCTCGGTCGCTCAACCTTCAGGACCCCCGGTCTCCTAGTAATACGGACCCGGGCAGGGGCAACACACGGGGAGAGTTCTCCCGGGCCCCAAGAGGGAATAAACCAGGGGGGGTGCACCACCCCCTCTATAGGTCTTGGTGCACCAAAGCCTTTTGCCTATCCCTCGCTGGGCCCCTCCATATGGGAGCCTGGCCGGCTCACAGATCCTTGGGACCTAAAGACCCCCCCCGCGGAAAGGGCGGCTCCCTTAAGGGAGGGTGAGAGAAAAGGGGAAGAATTTATCATGGTTTGTAGCCCAAACCAGTACACATTCGAATACATGGTATAAACTGAGAAAAAGGCCGAAAAGGAAAATTTTTGGGGAAAAAAAAAAACAAATAGAAAAAAAAAGGGGGGGGGGCCCAGAGTAAAAATAAAATGAAATAACCTAAAAATCGTTTAACATGTTGAGGGAATCAGAATACATTAAATCGATAGTATATAATAATATAACGGGGATATTTATGAATATATAAATACTTAAAAATCATCGTTTCGTCATCCCTATCTCTCGCTTTCTTTTACTTAGATTTCCAACTTTCATATTTTATATGGAAAATGGATTTTTAAAAGCATAAATACTTCTTTATTATTAAAATTACTGTTAATGCAACTACAGTTACCCACACCGTAACATTAACTATTTTTGGTATTAAAAATTCCACTGTCGGGTTTTTTTGCTGTTTCAGTAAAATTTTTTTTTAAATAAAGAAAAAATTATTGATATTTTTTCACCGCGTTTAAGCACATGTCCTGTCATCATCGAAAATAAAAATAAACTTTAAATGCAAAGTGAATTCAAAATTTTAGTACTTCCTTAGCATTTTCCTTTTTTCCATCAATTATCTTATTTTTGCCCTTCCCCTTAAAGCTTTCTAAAAAAAAAAAAAAAAAAAAAAAAAAAAAAAAAAAAAAAAAAAAAAAAAAAGAAATCAGCATTTGTCTCTTTTTCTCTCTTCTCTTTTCTTCTTCTGTTCTCTTCTCTCTCTCTCTCTTTTCTCTTTTTTTCTGTTCTCTTCTCTCTCCTCTCTTCCTCTTTTCTCTCACTTTTTTTTTTCTCCTCTTCTCTATTTTTTTTCTCTCAGTCCCTTTTTCTTCTCATCCTCCCCTTTTTCCCCTTCGCTTTTCCCTTTTTTCTACTTCTTCTCTTCTATTTCTCTCACTCTCTCCTTTTTCTTTTTCTTCTGTCCTCTCCTCTTCCTTCTCTCTCTCCCTCCCCTTTCTCTTTTCCCTTCCCTCGTGGAGGACATGGTTATTTTTTATAAAAAACCCCAAAATTAGATATATTTGAAATAAATTCGATACAGGGTAAAATTCGGTCATTGGTTTATATATATTACTGGTACGGGTTTATAATGAATTATCTAAATATCCCATCCTTCTCTCTCTCTTCTCATTCTCCCCCTTTCTTTCTCCTTCCCCCCTCCCCTCTCTCTTTCCCTTTCTCCTTACTCTTAATTATGCTTCATAATATTATACCTGGCGGGAAAAATTTGTTTTGATTTTTAACTGGAAAAAATTTGTATTATCTTCTGGAGAAAAATTTTACCGAGCCACAGATCTGGGGCAAGAATTTTAAATCTCAGTCGTTAACCCTTTTGCGAATGATTTCTCCTTTTTAATTTTTAAAAATTATTCTTTGTCTTTTTGGTCGGTTTTGTTCATCAGTTTCTACGATTATGGCCACGAAGTCGAAAGAAAACCAAAGGACTTAGGCAGGTTTCTACTCAAAGGGGTCTCGGATACTTACAAAAGAATTGTTAGTAATAAGTGATAAGCAGCACTTTTGGCATTTTGTTCCCCTTTGTGTTTTTGGTTTTCGGTGAAATTTCGTTAATGTTTTTTTTGTGACAACTGATAAGGAAAACTGCAGTAAATGCGATGATATGATGATGATGAGGGTGAGGTGAGGTGATGGTATGGTGAGGGGATGAGTGATGATGATGATATATGATGATGAGATGGATGATGATGATGATATGATGATGATATGATGATGAAATGATAAATAAGATTTTTCATTCTTTAAATTACTTTATTAATATTAGATAAAATCGCGATGAGATTATGGTAAAAAAATAAGGGTAATAATATTTTCCCCCCTTGCAAGGGGATAAGATTGAGTATGGAGTTTTTTCTTATTATCATGATTTTCTTTTATATTTTTATTCTACTTTATTGTGATTTTTTTTAAATTTTATCTTATAATGATAACGGTGTTACCATTGCATCATTTTCATTTTTATCTTAAATCTCGAAGGCGAACTTTTTAAAAATTTAAAAAAGACTTTTATGATTACTATTTTTAAAATAATGTTTTTTTATGATAAAAATAAAGATAGTAAAAATGACATAGGTAATAGCTTTTTGCAAAAAGACAATGGAGACAGCAGTATAAATTCCCCTTTATTATCTTTTTATTTTTATCACTTTTTATCGTATTTCAGTGGATTAGTATATTCTGATGAGATAATAGTTTTCTAATATGATTATAGTAATGCTTTCATGATAATGAAAACACAGCAGCTTAATAAATGATATGAATAATGATGAAAAAAACGATCATTTAAAGCATGTCAAATTTTAACATTTTGGGGTTTTTAATCAGTTTGCGATTCGAGACATACATATTAAAATAAAAGTTATAAAAATGGGAAAGAATAAAGGTATTTTTTTTTTCTTCACCTCTAGACCCGAAAAATTTATTTATAAATGAATAAAAAAAAATATTAAAATTCTTAAAGGATGGAGTGTCTATACAATTTCCTGATGATCTCTCGTTGTCTGGGTATCACTGACTCATTTTATTTTATAAAATTGTAACAAATAAATCATATAAGGAATTGTAAATGTAAAAGTATAAAAAAATACATCTTCACCTGGAGCTACTTTTCGTAGAGATTATACTAATAATTGTAGACATTATGGGAAATTTGATTTGCTGATCTTTTAGTTTCGGTTATCTCGTTATTATCAATAAATTAAAAATTTTTTTACTACTTGAACGCAAAAGAAAAAAAAAGACTTGGAAATCGTACTGAAGTCCCCCCCCTCTGACCAAGTGTTTTATTATTTTTTAATTTTGATTTTTTTAGGACTGTTGAAAATTATAAGCGTTTCTTTTGGGGTTTTCCACACCAACACACACAACACACCAACACACACACACACACAACACCACACACACACACACACACACAAACACCCCACCGCACATATTAATATATAATATTATATTATAATATTATATATATTATATTTTAAAGTTATATATATAGTATATATATAATATATAATATATAATATTAAAATAATAATTAATATATTATATATAATTTTTTCTTTTGAGCCTTTTTAATACTATAGAAAAATGACATGCAGTATCCACTTTTTTGAGTATTCGCCATCTCGCAATCGTGAAAAACAATTCTGTAAAATAATTACATATTCAAATAACAGGGATTCAAATAATATGCTGATATTATAAAATTCAACGCAATGATGTTAAGGGGAATAAAAAAAATTTTTATTACCCTGATTATCATTATTATATTATTATAATTTAAAAATTATCATTGTTTTGCTATATTCACATTTTTTTTCTCATTTTCATTATCACTTTCTTATATCTGAAAACTCGAAACTGAACAGTTTTTTAAATTTTTTACCCAAATTGATTATTTAAAGATCATTATTAATAAAGGGCCCATCTTTTTTTTTATTTACCACAGTTTTAAATGGAATTAATTGTATATTATTGGTGCGAGATTTTAGTATTAATTCATATATCGTTGTTATCAATCTTTTTTTTAAACCCCACTGCTGTTTTTTATTTTCATTTTCAAGTACTATTATTCTTTTTCACCATGCTATTACTTATTTTTTATCATCATTAAATATAAGAATATTATAAGATTATATTTCCAGAGAGGGAAAAAAATAATTATCAAAATTTTACCAGATTATCCCCTTTCAAAAAATTTTTTATTGCCTCATGTTATATTATCCTCTCTTTTTCCTCTCAAGATAAAAACACCACGCATCCCCCGCGCGTGTGTGAGCGGGGCGCTGATTTACGTAATTTTAGGGGAAAACAAACCCCGATACGGGATGGGGAGTCTATCGTAGACGTGTGGGGGTTGGGAAACCCCCAGCAATGATTGCCCAAACAAATGCTCCCCCGGGGAGGGATCACTGCTTGGCCACCCCCCTATAAAACTTATAGGCTACATGAGTCCCAGGGGGTCAAGTGGTACTCAAACCCGTGCCCGGGGGGATTTGGAAATCCAGTTGGGGGTTGGGCGGGGTATCCAGCTTTGGGCGGGGGCAAAAATGTATCCGTTTTCAAAAGTGAGATAAAAGGGGGTGATGAAGCGCGCCTCACACGGATCAAAAGGGCGCATCCCCCGGGCAGAAAAAAGTCTAACTACCCTTTAAATAAAAACCCGCCAGGTTACTAGGACGGGATATTTTCCCCCCCCAGGCCCTGCGTTTGGCATCTTGTATAGAAATAAAAAGAAAAAAAATTTTTAAAAGGGATAATGAAGAGTATAATGAGGTAATGTACGTTTTTGCTAGTACCGAGAGCCCCTGCAGAAGATGTGTGCATATTACGTTGGTGTTCCATTTCCCCAAATTTCAACACCCTGGGTCGTTAGTGCCCCGGTGTTTGTTTTTAATTAGCAGTTTTTAAAGAAAAAAAAGAAAGAAAAAAAAGAAGAAGAAGAAGAAAAAAAAACCACACAACACAACACACACACAATATATATTGTGTGTGTGGTGTGTGTGTGTGTTGTGTGTGTGTGTGTGTGACTTTTGAATGATGCAGTGGTAAAAAAGCACAAAAGTGTAGATCATTCAAAGATCGGATAAGAAATGAGGTTTTTCGTTTTGAGATATAAATATATTAAAATTTAATAAAAATGGGGCTAATGATAATTTTTGATGATAGTAATGAAATAAAAATCCCCGATACATCATTAAAAACAATAATAATGAAAATAGTAATAGTAAAATTTAAAATAATAGAGTTTTTATGGGGTGGGTGAAAAGAATGTTCCCCATTTTTTCTATTTTTTATCCGGATCATTAAACCCATCTCTTCATACATTTTTTTATTTCATTCGTCTTCCCCTTATGTCGGGCTGTCGCCTGTCTTTCCCCCTCTCTCTCTCTCGTCCTCTTCTGACTCTTTCCCCTTTTTTTGTCTATCTCAAACTCTTTCTATCTTTCCCATGTCTTTTTTTTTCATCTCAAACTAATCTCTATCTTTCCTGCTTTTTGTCTATCTAAACTCTATCTTTCTGTATTTTTTCTATCTCATCTCTACTTTCCCATTCTTTTTTTTCTATCTCAACTTATCTCTATCTTTCCTAGGTCTTTCTTTTCTGTCTGCCTGTTGTTCGCCCCCTCTCTCTACGTCTTCCCTTTCCCCTCTCCACTCAAAATTAAGACCACCAAAGTTTTTAAATTTCTTTGCAAAAATTACTTTTTCACATTAGGCCTTCCTCGGGACAATTTTAGTTCTAAATTTCGCCTTCCTAAAACCCCAAAGTTCTCTCAAATATATGTCGACAACACGGATGCACTAAAGTCCCATTATCCAACGGTGTTGGTACTAAGCTTAGTTTTTAAAATTCCCTTTAAATTTTAAAAAGATCGTCTGAATGGAGGTGGCTTGCAAAAGCTGTTGTGAAAAAAGGGAGTAAACTGCCAAAAAGGGAGGGGCAAATCCCTGTCGCATTCTATTTTTTCGTTCCTTTATTCAGTATGCATCGTTTTAATACATACATGCATAAAACATTAACAAAACACAAAATGATTCACACCAACACACACACACACACCACCCCCACAGATGTTATATGTAATAATATATAATTTTATTATATTAATATATATAATTATATAAAATAATAAAATATATATAATATAATAATTATGTTATATTATATATTATATTTTTAATTTTAATTATATATATTTATATATATTATTAATAATTTTATACACCTATATAGATATTTTTAGTTTGAATAAACCCCCAAAATACAAAACATATTATATATATATATATAATAATTATAATATATATTATATATATAATAATTATATATAATACACACATCACACACCACACACAACACACACACACACCACAACACAACACATATATAATAAATATATTTTTATATATATATATATATATAATATATTTTTTTTTTTTTTTTTTTTTTTTTTTTTTTCATACACTTTATTCTATATTGGGTCCCTATGCCAGGGTTTCGGTGAAGCTGTCGGGAGCAGGGCAGTGGATATTGGTGAAAAACCTTTGTTCTACTGATTTCTGGTTTTACCCAAAAATATTCTGGGCGTATTGCAGTGTAAAATTTTCAAAGCGGGAGAGAAGTTCCCCAGTTAGTTGGGAACTGCGGTTGAAAGGACCTGGGGGGTTCCACTCAAATTTTCTTTTCCTGACAAACTCTACACCAATGTTAAATACAGAAATGATAATTCAACCCCAAACGCCCCCTCGCGTGGGTTATCAAGGGGGGGTTTTTTCTGTGGGCAACCAGGCGCAATGTTAAAAAAGCATCTGGAAAACAAAGAAGCAAAAAACATGTCCATTAAGAAAAACTTTTAAAAACGGAAAGTGGAACTAAGGAAAAAAAAGAGAGGGGTAATTGCATACTGTCTGTACGAAATGGATAATACAACTTCAAACCTGGGAATCAGAAACCCAATAAAAAAAGAAATGGCAGTTTCAAAACAAAAAAACAAGACAGTTTTTTTTTTTTTTAAAAAGAAAAAGGGGAAAATTATAGTCACGGAGTTGCTATGATTCTCACGAAAAAAACCTGAAAATGCACTAATTGGGAAAAACCCCCCAAAAAAGATGGTTTTAAAAAAGTCAGAATAAAAGGAAAAAACCTCAAAAACATTAGTTTTTTCCAAATGTACGATACCCAAACATTGCAATGATGAAGAAATAAAAAAATTTTTATAACCCTCCAAGAAACTTTAACACAATCCCTAACAGAGATTAAGAGTAATTAGGGGAAACCTCACGCCAAGTAGGAAAAAATGATCTAAAAAATGACATCTGTGGAAAATTGGGCCCTTGGAATAAAAAAAAATAAAAGAGGTGAAATTTTATTAATTGTGTAGAAACAAAAAATCTTTATAGCCAACACTTGTTCCACCCCCCAAGCCCTTTGTACAGTGGTTTTCACAAAAAAAGAACACGAAACCAAAGATAATTGTTTTTCCCAGAAAGGGAAAAGTTGTAAAAAAAAAAGACTTGGTGCCGACTGAAACAGGACCCCCAAACTACCAACTATCGACTTTCAAATAAGACTCAAAAGAGGGAGCGTCCAACACCACCTCTAAAGTCGACTACAAAACTTTTGACAATAATTACAAAATTTAATTGCTAAATCATGTGAAGATGATAAAACCCAAAAGATGTGGAAAAAGGAAAGAACTGCTGACGCTCTTAAAAACTATCCCCAAAAAAGAAAAAGACAAATTCCCCCCGGGATATCTAAAGAACACAAAGAAAAATTTGAACAAGAAACCCAAAAAATAAAAAGGGTTCAATAATCTTTTTTAAGAGAATTTACAAAAAAAAATACAAAAATTTAAAAGATTTTCGAGAAAAAAGGGAAAAAATTTTTATTTAAATGAACATTGCCAGAGAATTGAAAACTTTTTCTATCAATAAGAAAACTAAAAAACTCTACCAAGGAGTAAAAACATTAACAAAAATTTTAAAACCAAATTGGACACTATCAAAACTGAAGAGGCTTTTTTATGTAGGAAAAGAAGAAAAGAAGATGAATAAATTTTGTTCCAACCGATACAAAAAGAAAAAAAGATCAAACCCAAAAATATTAATTAACTAAAACAGCAAAGATGAACCCCACCCTGCTAGCCCCAAATTTATAAACCATAAAAGAAATTAAGAATAACAAGAGCCCGGGAAAAGATGAAATAAAAGCAAACTAATCAGAATGCAGGCGAAAATGTTGAATACTTCTTCTACAACTTTTACAAAAAATTTGGAATGAAAGAAAGGCCGAAACTGGTAAAAACAGTCTTTACCCCTACCCAAAAAGGTGACGCACTCCTGCAACAATAACGGAAAAAATTTCTTAAAGTCACGCAGCCAAAATTTTTTTGAAAATTTTGGAAAGGAAGTTAAAATTTTAAAAGGGGGAAAATTTTAAATCTGAATTGATATAGGAAAAACGAGAACATAGAAAGACCTATACCTGTGTATATATATATATAATATATATATATATTTTATATTATTAATTATATAATAATTTTAAAGACCCCAACAAGCAACTGAAAAAACCATTTTGGGTTAACAGAATGGTTTGAAGCAACCAAGGAGACGCAAATTTCATTCTGTCTCCCCACCTTTAAAAATTAAATTTTGAAACAATTAGAAGGTGCTCTGGAAATTTTAAGGAAATGTAGATGTTGGGAAATACAAAAAATCAAATCTAAGATATGCCGATGATACATATTTTTTGCCAGCAGTATCATTGAAAACCAACACTACTAATAAATTAAAAAACAAACGAAAAGGGTGGTTTTTTTCTTAATGCAAGAAAAACTAAACCCTGAAATTCGAAATAACCGGAAAGAACATAATGAACATGTTAAATTAATGGATGGTTTTGGAAAAATATGAAAGGTTCACTTATCTTTGGGATGTTTTTTCCCAATCATATGATGATTCACCGGGGAAAAAAAAGAAGAAATTCCATTGCCAAAAAAGCCCATTGCTCTCAAAAACATCTGGGAAAAACCCAAGCATTTCCTTACGGACAAAGCTGGGGTTACTGAACTCTTATTTTCCCAATTGTGTCTTGTTTTTGAGTGTTGGGGCTGAAAATAACAGAAAAAGGTAATAGATTTGAACTTGGGGTTACAATGAGACTCGTATTAATGGACAGAAAAAAACAATGATGAAGTGCTAGAAAAAAAATTTTTAAAGACCGGGTGTTGGACCTTTTAGCAAAAGGAAAAAAAAGTTTTTTGGGCATGTGATGAAAATAAAAGTTTGAGAAAAAATTTCTGACAGGGATGGGGATAGGGGACAGAGGAAGAGGCAAAAAAAGACAAACTGGCGCATCAAAGATATTTTCGGGCTGACGAGTGGAAAAAAAAGCGCAAAACGGTTAATGGCGAAGGGTGGGGGAGAGGGCCCGGTGCCAAAAAATGAGCATACTGTTTTTGATGATGATTATGTATATATAGTATATACATACATACTGCACACACAACACACACACACCCACACACCCACCACAACACACACCCCACCACACACACACCAACCCCCCACACACACACACCACACACACCACCACACACCACATATATATATATATTATATAATTATAATATAATATTAATATATGTGTTTTGTGTGGTGGTGGTGTTGTGTGTGTGTGTGGGTGTGTGTGTATGTGTGTGTCTGTATATATAATACATACATAAAATATATTTAAAATAATATAATATATATATATATATAAAAATATATAAAATTTTGTATATTATCAATATATTATATATTAATATTATATATTAATATATGTATATAATATATAATTATATTTATATATATAATATTATATATATTTTATATCTACTATTTATATATATGTATATATATAATTATATTTATATTTAATATAAATATAACATATACATATACAACACGGTTGTGAGTGTGTTGTGTGTGTGTGTGGGGTTGTGGTGTGTGTGGTGTGTGTGTGTGTGGTGGTGTGTGTGGCACGTGCGCGTGTGCGTGGTCCTGTGTTTGTGTTTGTGTTTTTTGTGTGTGTTGTTTTGTGTGTTGTGTTGTATGTGTGTGTTTTGGGTGGTGTGTGGTTTTTGGGTGTTATGTGTGTGTTGTGTTGTTGCGTGTGTGTGTGTGTGTGTTCTTTTTGGTAGGAATTTAAATTCAAAAAGGGAAATAATTCCTACAAATATTTTCAGGAGTAAGAAGAGAGAGAGAGAGAGAGAGAGAGAGAGAGAGAGAGAGAAAAGAGAGAAAGAGAGAGAGAGAGAAGAGAGAGATTTGATTTGATTTGATTATTTAAAATTATCTGCCGAGTCAACAGTAAGGTCTTAGCGCAATACCTTTTAAATAAAAAATTTTAAAAAAAGTTTAAAACTTTAAAAATCTATCATAGATATCTCATAAATAACAATAAAAAAATTGAAAATTAAAGATAAATATTATACTCAAGTGATAAAATTTTGCATAAACTTTGCAATTTAAAATTTTATTAAAAATATTATCTCCCAAAAAAACTAATAAACCCCTTGTCCAATCCCCCCCCAATACATTTCATTTGTATAGGGGGGGAGACAAAAAATACGTTTTTGGTCGGAATGTTGCACATCTTTCCACTACATTGCATTTTTAAAGGGCTCGGGGCTCCCTCACAAAGTGTTGATTTTTTAGCCATCAGGGCCCAGAGTATTTGTGTACCCGATTTTTTAGCCTTGCTAATGAAAAATTTCCATTTTGGGTTGGGGATGGAGCTAGTCCCCAACTGCCAAAGGTCTCTCTAACTCTCGCAGTTTTTTTCTGGGATTCCTCCATTGTTCCTTCCATTTATCGCGAAGACAACCCCCTATGCGGGGTTTCGGGTTCTGTGTGGAAGGAAAAGGCATCACGGCTGGCGGCAGTCCCTTTGGGCCCCTTCTGATACTCCTCATTCCCCTGACACCAATTGCGCGGGCCCCAAAAATAGTTACTTTTTACGTGTTGACATCAGGAAACCCAATCTTGAACCTCCCTCATATTGGATTGAGGGGTTTTAAAAGCTTTTGATTGCTTGCAAGGCATACGAGAGTCACAAATATCACAACAGAAGGGTTCATAAGATCTCTAGTCATCTTAACGCGAAAGGTGGCAGAAATTCTGCAGTGAAATCGGGCGCTAAAAAAGACTGCCAGATGCGTCTTCCTTCTGCTCCTGCGAAAACCCACACCATTTTCAGATTTCGAACCATCTGTATTATTGCGTCCGATCCTTGGTACTTAAAAATGTGCTAAGAAATCTCTCTCTGACTTTGCTTCAGACTCCCCCCTTTTCCCCAATTCCCGCCCCAAATCCCTCGACTTGTTAGTCCAAGGGGGAATTTGGGGGAAATTTCCCAACAGCCAGAACCTTAGGGGATTTAAATTAAGTTTTTCTACAAGTTTCCTCATTCTCCCCCTAGGACGGTATCCTAAAGGGGGTTAAAAACCAATCGGGTGTGGGGCCCCCGGGAACCTTTGTAGCTCGTGAAGTAAATCAGGTTATTAGTCCCCGGTGTAAAAAAAGAGGGGGTTTCCACTCTCAGAGCAGGCTCCATAAAGCCCAAAAGCCCCAGTACAGATTCTAAGTTCATTATAAACCCGAGTCCAACATCCGGAGAACAGTGGGGAGTTGCAGATAATAAGCTTCACACCCAAAGTCAAGTTCCCGGGCTGGGTAAACCTAAAAGGGGTTTGTGGGTCTGCCCCCCCAAGATAAATGTAAAAAACCCGAAAAATACCAAGTGTTTTTGTAGCCTTTCACTTTTTTTTTTTGTGTGAGGCACCCGTAAGTCTTAGTAAAAATTAACACAAGACTTCACCCTTGGACAAATTTGCAGTGGTTTGCCCCTAAAAAAGGGGGAAAGGGATGGAATTTTCCCGTTTGTGGAAATGTATAGCCTGGTCTTGCTTAGAGAAAATTTAAACCCTGATATGTTCCCACTGTAAAAACCTGTTTTATTGCAGTCTGCATGCGCCTTGCCATCCGTAAGTTTCCCTCCTGAGCATACAGTTTTAAAGCATCCAAATCAGATACATGGCAGCACTTGGAACAACCTTACAAGGGTCTTTTATAGAAAGGGCAAACAGGGTCACATTTAAAGACACCCCCTTTGTTGGGCCCCCTTCCAGATGATTTTCCAGGTTGAGAAACTTTTTCCTACCCGAACTCTAAACTTCCTATCAAAAGGGAAACTTTGTATAAAGTAGGTAATGCTCCTTTTAAAACCAATGTAACAGTTTCAGGGGTATCCCTGCTTCCAATAGTATCTAAACCTTTTAAAGGTAAAAGAAGACTGCTATCTTGACGTCGCTGTGCGAAGGAATTCCTTTAAGATTTCCCTCCTCAAAGTGCATCTTGGTTGATCTTTTTTCTAAAGCCATTTGATTGGGGCAACATGTTTTTTTTTTCCAGCAGCCTGCAACCTGAAGTTGCCCATTTTCCCCTCGCTTGCAGTCAGCTAGTGAGGGAAAATTTGGTCGAAATTTCCTGGGCGGAGCATTTTTGCCGGTTTGGGAAACGGGAAAGATAAGTTTTCTCTCCAGTGGATGGCACTGTGCCCTCTCAAAATCCTTTTAAATGGTCAAACAGGAACTTCGGGGAGCTCTCGGTAAGGGGAATATCTTTGGAGGGAATATCGTCATTCGGGGGCAGTCTTACGGCAGAGTGCAAAGCGAGTCCATCTCCTTTTTCAAAAATGGCAAGTTGTATGAAGTTTTGCTGCAGTCCTACTGAAAAACACACTGGGTTTTGTTCTTGTTCCGCCCAAAAGTGGGAATCGAGCAGTGTAAATGCCCCCAGAGGAATCTCTCCCCATGGATTTAGCTGCCTTTTGAAACATCTTTTTTTATCTGTGAGATTATGCCATCTATCTCAGACGGGTTGTGACATGGAATGCCTCTCCACGATTTTACCCCCTTTGTCCCATACCCATGCAAAAGGGATCCCGGGTTTAATCGAGGAGACATACTGTTCCAGACGTCCCCCTGCCTCCTTGCACGCCCCGGGGCCTTTTGGCTCGGGTCTTTTTGAAATTTGATCAGGTTCAATGCGGGGGGGGTCTTTTCTTTTTTGCCTTAATCAGCTTTTCTTGCTCTGACACTTTTCACTCTCAACCACCGGGTACTGGGGGGCGACGGAATGGCCGCTATTTTTGGGGGAATGATCTTCTGCTGCAAGGTGAATTCGTGAGTGAGGTGATTAACGATCTTAAATACCCGGGAAATCTTCCAGACCCTTGCAATACTGCATTTGATCTAAAAAAATTTTCCGTCCGCATGTTCAAGTCGCCATCTCTGCACTCCAATGGTGGAATCCATTCACCTCCTCCAAAAATATTGGAAAGTGGTCACTTCCATGCAAGTTTTCCCGACCCCAAGTGAAGTTTTAAATGTGAATCAGGTGAGCCATTGATAGGTCATATGGGGGAATGTCCCAGTTTGAATTTGGAAATGTGTGGGGTACATTGTTCAGTAAAAATGCATCTACTCTTTAAAAAACAAGGGCTCCAAGACCCTTCCTCGAGGGTTGCACAAAGATTCCCCAGAGGTGATGCCGGGGCCATTTAAATCCCCAAAAGTGAAATGGATTGGCAACGCCCAAGTAATCTTCCCAAAACATTTAAGCAGATAATGTGGAGGAAGGGGAAAGGGTGACATGTAAGGTCGGTCAAGCCTATTCTCAAGCCTTCACCTGCAGTGTTGTCTGCAGTGGATGGGCGGAAAGGGAATACTTACTACCCCCAACCCCCCACTCCTCCATGAGGTCCTTGTCAAAGGTTCCATAAGGGCTTTAATTGGGAAACCTCTCAGGAAAATGGGCGATTTTTTCCGGTCATAAATTTTTGTAGCATACACAAACTGGTTCCTGAACTATCAATGTTCAGTTTTTCCGTTTTTTCTGAATTTCCCCGACATTCCATTGGATTAGGGGGACCAGTTCTTTAGATTTTTTTCTTCATAAGGTGTTTGGCAGCACCTGTGGTCAAGGTTTGCTCCACCTTTAGGCGTCCCTTTCCGGATCCTGGAGTACCTTTTTAATATTTGTTTACCTGTGGAAAAATTTTTCCCCAGGTTTCCCTTGGACAGGTTCAGGTTTTTTTGCCTAGGCAAAGGACGAACCAGCCCCTTTTTCGGGGGATTCTGTCTAGCAGCGGGGCCCCTGTGGATGTTGTGGCAGCTGGGGGCTTTTGGCAGGTTCAGGATTTCCCTTTTCCCGGGCAAAAGGGCGTGCCTGAGCCTTTTTCTTCCCGCATTCTGCCCGCAGCAGAGGCTCCTGTGGATGTGGTGGCAGCGGAAACGTCACCCTTGAGGCCTCTGGGCCTTGCCCCGATGGCTCCAAGACCTTACTTTTGGGGGAGGGGTCTCCTCAAAAGACCCCCCACTCCCTCCCTTTTCTGGTGGAACAAAACACAAAGGGAGTGCAATTTTGGGGGTGAATTTTGAGGAAATGGCAGAGTGTGTGCTGTAAGAAGCATTTGGGGTGCAAGGGTTGGGGGAAGGAGGATGGCTAAACCCAAACAAAGGACTTACCTGGGTAGCAAAATAGCACCCGGGGGACGTCCCCTTTGCCTCTGGAAAACTAAATTTCCTTTCCCTTTTTACCAAAACTTCCTTTTTTAAATTTGTACCTTTTACACTGCTTTTAAAAAGCTTCATGGCCTCTTTGCATGGTAACAGCATATTGGACCTGGACGTTGTCATCTCCTTGATGACCTGTTGTCCCCACCTTACACATACTCTTGGTTCCCCTTTTTTTTTAAAAAGGCAAGGTTGGGTCCATGCCCATAACCCTGACAGTGGGAAACACCCCAAGGGGTTTGGGGACTATCTTTACCTTGGGGGGTACCCTGCCAAATTAACCGATTCGGAAGGGGCTAATGGGGGTTTTAAAAATTAGAAGAAGAGCTGGTGTCGCTGTTTTCCCAAACATCAACTTTTTTCCTAAAAAAGTTTTTATGCCCTACATTTAAAATTCTCTAGTTCCTCTAACAGTTTTTTTCCCCAGAATACCTCATAGGTCTCGGGAAAAAACAAATTCCTTACCTGATTTTAGGGTTTTGTGAGGGGAAACATGAACTTGAGCCCAGGAATGTTGCATTTTCGCACGCAGACGGTCATCTCGTCTGGGACGAAACCCCAAAAATCAGGCTACCACTTGCTGAGGTGAGCGAGGATCACGTTACATACTTAACTATTTTCCGATGAAACCTCAAAAATGTCAAGTCCATGATTTAACACCCTCAGTGGTCTTTTTACTACCAGGGACTTACTTATGAAATGCTTTCTATTTACCCTGTAAGATCTCCTTTTGGTTGAGGGGGCTTTCCCCCCCTTTTTACCCGGGTTTGGGAGCCCGGGAACCATTACGATTCCCCTTCTTGCCCTTTGGAAAACTGGAAAGATTTTCCCCGAGAGAATGGTCAGGGGTTGCGCAGGTCGTCAGGGAGAGAGTAGATCTTTTTTAAATTTGAGTATCATAAAAAATTTAATTTTCATTTCTTCACCCCCCACCCCCAGGAGTCCAACGAGGGGGGAAACTATAGTTGGGGTTTAAAATCCCCCAACAGCCACAGGGGTAATGAGGGAAAAATACGCAGCCACATTCAGTATGATGGCATCGCGGGACCTATGCGAACCGACGAATAGTGCCTGCTTGGCCCTAGCCATATTTTACCAGGGTTTATGACCGGGCCTTGATCAAGCCACCCTCAACCAGAATGAGGACCCAAAAAGGTGTGTTGCTCTGCGGGCCAGCGGCATACGCTCAACCTCCAGGACTCCCGTCCCTGGGAAACGGGGTGCAACCCACGGGAAACACACGTGGGAGAGTTCTCCCTGCCAAAGAGGAATGAAACCAGGGTGGGTACACCCTCCCCTCCATAGGCCTTGGGGCCCAGGAAACCATTTTGTCTCATCCTCACTGGTGACCCCCCCATAGGAGCCCTCTGGTCCGGTCACCAGACATTGGGACCTCAAGCCCCCACCCGGCAAGGCGGCTTCCGTTTGGGGGGAGAGAGGAGAGAAAAAAAATATAAAACAAAAATACACCACACATTAAAAAATCTGAGTGATGAATAAAACGCAAAAGCGCATACTTTGCAAATTTTCATTCCGAATACAATAGTTACTACTAGTAGGATATCCTAAAAATTACAAATTTTTTTGCCAAAGTGAAAAAAAGTGTTTGCCTCACGTCGTGTGGTTCTTTCTTCTCTACTTCTCTGGTGATGAGAAATTTTTAAAAAATTTTATGGGGAAAGGTAAAAAACCATATAGTTAAAATCCATTGCAAGCTTGCCTCGCCCCGGGGGTTTTGCCCTGAGGGGAGCCCCGGCCCTATTATTTTTTTAATTTATTTTATAAACTTTCCCTTGACTTCCGTTGTCGGACTTATTTTATGGCGTTTATTAAATAGGAAAGAGGGAATAAAACAGTATCAAATAAACAAAAAGGAATCAAATTACAGGGGTAATAAAAGACACCAAAATTTTGCTCCTGCCGACTAAAAACACAACCACGTATTTAGATCATTGTGGAAGTTTGATTATTGATGTTATTGGAATTTTTAAATTTTCCCTTTATCCTTTTTTCTGTAATTTCAGCAAATAAATATATTAATTTTCCCCTCTCTGATGATGATGATAATGATTACTAATGTTATATTAATGCTTTTGATGATAACAATGAAAGGAAAACGATGACCTAGGGAAAAAAATGCTTTTGCAAACGATTAAAAACAGCTTTATAGTGGAAAGGTAATTTTTTTTTTTATATAGTTTTTTTAATTTAATTTTATAAAAACTTTCCCCCGATGACTTCTCGTTGTCGTACAAAAATTCTTTTTGACGTTTATTATATGGGGAAATGTGGGCAATAAATCAGTATCAAATAAAGCAAATAGGAATACAATAATGCTACAAGTGTAATAAAAGACACACACTTCTTCGCTCCTGCTCGTACATGACCACACAGCCAAGTGTGTGCCTATTAAGTTATTTTGAATATTTATTTTGGCGCTATTCGGGAATGATAACCTGCAAAGTTACTTTTGTTTTCTGATTTATTCATCATGCAATATGTTTGATTTTTGTTGCATGCTTTATTTGATAGAGTAATCTCTCTCTTTCTCTCTCACTCCCTCTCAGATGATGATAATTACTAATATAGTGATGATGATGAAGATAACAACTATAATGATTGTAGTTACACGATGGCAGTGGATAACAATGCTTATGCAAGATTATGATAAACACAGCATAAATAAAAGTGGATGACAACAACGATATGTTTAGTGACCAAAACCGTTGCATCAAGGACATTGAATGAAACACACTTTATCATCGTTGTTATCCTCATCTTCAGTATCATTATAGTTTCTTTAATGCTGCTGCTTTATCATAATTTGCATAAGCATTATTATTCGCCCTCATGCTATTATTGCCATCATCGATATTATTAGCATTGAATAATAATTACTATTAGTAGTAGTAGTATTCGTCAATACTGAAATAATGATGATAATATTAATAGCAATAATAATATGATAGTAATACTACTACTAATAATAATAACAATAATAATAGTAATACTGATTGTGATACTACTACTACTAATAGTAATATTGCTAATGGTGATAATAATTACTAATGTTATTATAGTAATCCTCTTGACAACAATGATAGTAATAAAATGTCAGAGGATAATAATGTTTATGCAAATATAGGATCTTCGCGTCACAACTAGTTCTCAAAGAAGGAAGGAAGGAAGGAAAGAGAGAGAGAGAAAGAAGGAAAGAAAGAAAGAAAGAAAGAAAGAAAAACACCGTTCTTTCACAAAAGTAGAGCGCATAATTTTCAAAGTATTACAAAAGCAACTTTCATTAGTGGTTTAATATTTAATCTAGTTTTCATTATCACCATTAAAGATAACATATGCTTTAGTTCTGATTTGTCGAGAGAGAAAGAGATATGATTGGTAGGAGAGAGAGGGAGAGATAGAAGAGAGAGAGAGAGAGAGAGAGAGAGAGAGAGAGAAAGAGAGAAAGAGAGAAAGAGAGAAAGAGAGAAGAGAGAGAGAGAGAGAGAGAGAGAGAGAGAGAGAGAGAGGAGGATGGAATACATGAATAGAAAAATGGATAGACACACACACACAAACACACACACACACACACACACACACACACACACACACACACACACACACACACACACACGCACGCACGCACGCACACGCACAAATCAGCATTATCATAATGAAAGAAAATCAGACAGGCAGACACAGGCAGGGAACAATCGTGATCACATATACAAACTAAACGAAAATGAATGATAAATACACCAGAAAACGATAACCGGCATAACTTTTTGCACAATTATGCAAAATGGCTGAAATATTTGCGAAACACTGGCCTTTGAGATCAGTGATAGTAATGAAATAATTACTATTTAAAACTACAAAGAAAATGAAAGACAGGCCAACGTGTAATTCCACACTTGGCATGGAACAGTCTCGAACGTGGGCCTTGGAATTCCCAAGCCATACCGTTTATTTCATAGAGAAATTAGTGGTTTAGTTAAACTGATACATCTTTTATACAATTATGCCAGTGTTAGGAAGTGTCGTAGATAGATAGATAGATAGATAAATAGATAGAGAGAGAGAGAGAGAGAGATAGATAGAGAGAGAGAGAGAGAGAGAGAGAGAAATTGCGGTTGGTTATTGTTATCCTTTGACATCATTTGTGTTATTACATCAATTATTATAGCTCCTAACTCCCTAACTATATCATCATTATCAACATGAGAGTATGTAAAATAATTAGATCTATCAAGATTCCAACTCATAATAATGTTGATTAGGGTAAATGTAGCAAATATTGATAACAGCAAAGATGTTTTTTTTTTTTATGTAACTATGTGAACTCATGTGATAGTATTTGTTTGGATGTGACTTTCAATTTCTAACTCGTACGTTACAGATGGAACATTAAAATGTTTAAATGTATGATTTTTTTTTGTGATTGTGTTTGTAAGATGTGACTCGATGTTCAAAGGCTTGCATGTTTTTTTATGATTTACATACGTCTTTTAAAGATATGTTTTTATTACTATGACAGCACTTGTGATGCTTCTCCTACTTAGTACTTAAACTCTTTTTAACCCATTTTTTTTAGTTGGTCATCAGTAATGTTGTACATTAATTTTAGAAAAAAATCATTAGTAATATCTAAGTATTTAAATTATTATTATGTACCAGCCGTGATACTGCTATGGCTATCATTGCCACAATTCATAAATATTTTTGTACATTAGTTCCAATTTGAAACCTGTAAGTACATTACAATTTGCCAAACTGCTCTAATGCCCGATCATTATTATCTAAGAATAAGGAGCAATTGAAAAACCGCACGTTATATATTGACAGTGGGTATACTTTTAATATTATTACTGACATTATTCTTATTGTAATGTTATTCGATTAGTAATATCAATAAAAAAGTCTACGGCAATCAAAGATAATTACGATTTACAAGCCGGGATGTTAAAGTCTTGCCGAGAAATGATTACGAATTGTCATGGTCATAATAATCGTCTAAATATTTAACGTTATGCATTTTGGAATTGTCCTTCTCGTTTTACCAAAACACATGCATTAAGTAAGAGTTTAAAATGGTATGAATACAAGCAAGGTCGAGAGAATTCAAGCTGGATGAACCTTCCTCCGCCAGTCTTTGCTCTTTACTCTTCATTAGTCGATTAAAAGGATATGATTTATTTATCGTCTGTTTACTATTGTGTGGCATCCATTGTTACCGACGACGTGCAATCATGAAGGCAATATGCAGCACTTGGAAAGGAGACTTTATTTCAAAATGATCCTCGTCACTTATCGGAAACCCAAAGTTTCATGATAATTCCACGTCCCACTGTTTCGTGTTTGCTGTTCACTTGCTAAGGTGACGTGTAAAGTTTAAAGAAAAAATGAGAGAGAAGAGAGAGAGAAGGCAAGAGAGCTTATATGTGTTTGTAGCCACAACCCAGTTCACATTCAGAATATAAGGTATGAACGTGAGAGGGCGGGAACGGAGATGTTTGATGGAAAGAGAGAGAGAAAGACAAGAACAAGGAAAAAAAAAAAAATAACGCTAATAATCTTCAACACGAGTCCTTAGGGCGATCAGGATAACGATGCAATTGTGAGAGTAGTAATAGTAATAAGGATAATAGGGATAGTTTTAAGTATATAGATAACTTGAAAATCATCGGATACACAACCATTAAAACCTACGAAAAAAAGTTTACTACCTAGCTATCATTTTTTAAATCAATATGAAACCTTCAAAATTCCGTTGTCTGATTTATTTGCTGTTTGCAGTAAAATTTTGTTAACAGAGAGATAAAATTACTGATATTAGAACATTTCCCATGTATCTAATTCGTTAGGGTATAAATATTATACACTTTAAGTATTAATCAATTCAACTTCCATAATGAATTTAATTACGACCATCGCGAAAATGGATAAATATTAATGCAGAAAAAAATTATATAGTGTCCTGTATCATGCTTAGAATTCTCTCTATCTCTATCTCTCTCATCTTTCTGTTTCTATCAATCATTTCAGTTTCCATCCTTTTCTCACCCTTATAAGTTACTTTTCTAAAAGTAATCTGGCTTCAAACGCACGCAGACAAGCATTTGTGCTCTCTCTTTTTTCTTTTCTCGCCTCTCTCTCTCTCTCCTTTTTTTCTCTATCCTCTTTTCACTCTCTCTCTCTCCCCTCTTTTTTTCTTTCTCTCCCCTTTTTTTTCTCTCTCTCTCTCTCTCTCTCTCTCTCTCTCTCTCTCTCTCTCTCTCTAACAAACCAAAACTAAAATATAAAAATGTGGGTTATTAATTCCAACCACCAATTCAATAAATATCCAAGATGGGATAATGGGTAAACACCTGCCTTCGAGGCTGGGGTTCGATTCCCCAGTCCTGTTGATTTTACTTTCGATTTCGTGGCCGCAAATAAACTAATTATTTGAGTAATTCACATAATAGTTAAAATGATTAGACAATTTACAATTATTTTATTTAGATTCCGACAGACGAGAAGCCCTTTGCGAAAGAACTTTAGTTTTAGGAAAGATTAGACTTTTTAGGATGAACTCTGTCTCTCTCACTCTCTCTAGATATGTGTTCATGTTTAAAATAGTATTAACAGTATGATAGTAGTATTGAAATAACAATAATGATAATAATGCTATGATTAATTCATTATTAGACAGGATTGTTCAATTCAGTTATCATCAGTCCTATTAAATTACTGACAGGCCTAAGAGAAACAACAAGGTTGCAATATTTTCCTTGTTTTTATGCAACAAGTTTTATCATTCCTGTTATTATTGTTGTCATTAATATCCCTCGTTCTATGACATGACAAATAGTGTTAGCATAATTGTGATCATTATGTAACAAAACCTATTTTAATTCTTAGATTCATAATTATTACACTTACAGACTAATTGTAGCAAAACGGTATAACAAATCACACTCATTTCTAAATCATTAATATGAAATAGAAAAAAAAATACGGATGGTATTTTAATAGGTTGGGATAGCAATCACTCATCTCAAAGGAAAATTCTGTAGTCTTAGCATCACCCTTTGAATTCCTGCACTTAAGCTAATATTCAAAAGATTTCATTCGATGCATCTGCAAAAATAATACAACGTGGAATTTTGTTTCTATTTAGGTGTCAATAAAACCATTCACTGATAGGTAAAAATGACTTTAACACCCGATTTTTGTGTATGACTAGTTGTAATCATTATTCTGCATCATGAAACAATACTTATGATTCTAATTCTTGCTTTCACTATTGTTAACGTTACGTAAAAAAAAAAAATGTTATTCTTCACATTAACGTTATGAACATTAGAAGATATATTTCAAAAATATATCTGAGCCTCATTACAGCTGTTGCTATTACGAGTATGCGTTTATCTGTATCAGCAATAAATTAACTTATTCCTCTATCAAACTCATTCGTGGAACACCTGAAATTTCCATATTACCCCCCCCCTTTTTTTTTAATAAATCGTGTTGAATTAAAATTGAGTAATGTGAGTAATATATATGTGTATATATATATATTATATATATATATATATATATATATATATATATATATATATATATATATGATCGATGCTTGTTATTGATTCCTAATTTTGTGGTAAGTTTTCCATTCTTTAGACCATGCGATAGTTACATGTATCGGTAAAGTAGATTATGATAAAAACTGAATGTAGCAATTTCTCTCTCTCTCTTATTATCATTTGCCAACGCACTCTATCAGTCAAACTCGACTAAGAATTAAGATAAAGAAAAACCTTAGAAAAAAAAATGCTTGCACGTTTTTCTATTTGTTTTTATGGCATGATCACTGCTCTTTAAATTTTCCTCTTTTGTTATTCTTTATATTAACATCATGACCATTAGACTATGTAGCTCAGAAGTGTCAGTGACCGATAATTTTACAGTTATATTTATTTGTATAAAAGTGATGATGACGAATACCGCTTCTAAAACAAGCACATTTTAATGGCTGATACACCAGGAATGAAAACTCGACATATTTTGCAAGTTAATAGTACCAAACCACAATCTTATTTACATACAAGATGCTCAATAACTAAAGCACCTGCATTCGAGGCAATTCCTAAGTCCATTTGTTCTGTCTTATATTAAGTACCAATGAATATGCTGCCCTTAATGATTAGTAATAAAATTGATGATACTGAAAATCATCTACTAGTTTACCAATATATGCAACTATTTTATAATGTAGAGAATCGAATACTGAGCACAGAACATTTTTTTTTTCTTCTTCTTCTTCTTCTACTGGCTTTAATCCCTAGTCGGGGTTGCCGATGCGGATTTTCTTCCTCCACTCTTTGTATCCGCATCTTCACTACGGTTTGGCACGTTTTTACAACCGGATGCCCTTCCTGCCGTCAACCCTCCCCATTCATCGGGGTTGAATTGGGACCGGCACGGAACATGCCACTGGACTGTGGACTCCCATGACGGTAGGCAATCGAGGTGAAGTTCCTTGCCCAAGGGAACAACGCGCCGGCCGGTGACTCGAACCCTCGAACTCAGATTGCCATCGTGCCAGTCTTTGAGTCCTATGCTCTAACCACTCGGCTACCACGGCCTCTTTATAGTATACATATATACATATATAGAAACCAAAAACGCCACAGTTGCTCTCAATAACATCTGGAAAGACCGAAGCATTACCTTACGGACAAAACTGAGGTTATTGAACTCATTAGTTTTCCCAATTGCGTCATATGGTTCTGAATGTTGGGTGCTGAAGAAGATAGACAAGAAAAAGGTCAATAGTTTTGAAATGTGGTGTTACAGATGAGTACTACATATTAACAGGACAGAAAAGAAAACGAATGATGAAGTGCTGAGAAAAATAAATTGTAAAGACCGGCTGTTGGACATCTTGAGCAAAAGGAAACTAAAGTTTATTGGTCATGTGATGAGAAGTAAAAGTATTGAGAAAAACTTGCTGACAGGGATGGTGAAAGGAAACAGTGGAAGAGGCAAACCGAAGACAAGACTGAGCGACAACATCAAAGATATTTGCGGGCTGACGATGGTACAAGTGGAAAGAAAAGCGAAAGATCGAGTTGAGTGGCGAAGGATGGTGGAGAGGTCCACGGCTGCTCAAACATGAGCATACCGTTATTGATGATGATATACATATATATATATATATATATATATATATACATACATATATATATGTATATATGTATATGTTTGTTCAACAGCCTTTTTTTTTTTTTTTCCAATGCAGGATCTCCCAATTTATCATTGAGAGGTCATTTGGCAGTACCACCCTTACCTGATTGGATGACCTTCCTAATCAACCGTGGTTGAGCGCGCTTACACTTTTGCCACGGCGGTGACTTCCCCAACGACACCTGCGTTTGACTTCTCAAAGTGATATGTCGTTTTCTCGCCGCGAGATTAAGCTCGACCTGATAGTCAGAGCGTAGGCATTTTTTACAACTGCCGTGGCGGGGAATTGAACTCGGGCCCACGAGGGTCGGAGTCCAGTGCTCAGTCCACTGGACCACCGCGACAGTACAAACCTGCTTATTATAATTCTTTATCATTATATAACAATAAATATTATAATTTTTGCACTTAATCATGGTTAACATGGTAATAAGATTTACTGCTGTTATTCTTCATGTTAACGTTATGAACATTAGAAGATATATTTTAAGAATATCTGTGAGCCTTGTTACTATTGCGAATATACATTTATCTGTATCAGCATTAGTTTAACATATTCCTCTATCACACACCTTCAGGGGACACCTGAAACTTTCATTTTTTTTTTTTTTTTTTTTTTTTATAAATCGAGTTGAATTAAATTTCTTATGCGAGTTTATTATTTATATATATATATATATTATTATATATATATATATATGAATTATATATATTATATAATATATATATATGACCGATACTCGTGTATAATCTTTCTTAACTTAGTGGTCAATTTTCCTTTCTTTATATCATGCAACAGTTAAAGGGTATTATGTTCTAAGTTTAATGTAATAGTCTCTCTCTGTATTATTTGCCCTCCAATTCTATCAATCTCGACTAAGCATTTAGATAAAGAAAAACCCTAGAAAAAAAATATAAAATCACTTGCACGTTTTTCTACTTATTTTGCTGGCATGATCAGTGCTGTTTAAATTTTACTCTGTTGTTATTCTTCATATTAACATCAAGATCATTAGTATATCTATCTCAGAAATGTCAGTGAAGGACAATTTTACAGTTACATTTATTCGTAAGAATGTGCGGTTCACCGAATCATCAGTGATAAGCTATTAATTCATTTCTCGATCTTTTTATGTATGATTTAATAAGGGTTCGTAATTTTTCTTAGTCTAATCGCAGTTGAAACGAAAGCAAATACTTTTGAAGCAAATTATAGATGACCGAAGCTTAAAAGTTTCTGCACTGGATTACCTTCCTTATGTGGTCTCTATCTGATCCTTTATTCCATCAACGAGTTACATGTATTGCCAAAGATTACAGGGTCATTTAACACCATGCCTTCGCACAACCGATCGCGACGATTTTGGTATCGATGGATTCCTCTCACCCTCTAGTACACATATTCTCATATTTGTGCCAGTAACGATGACGAACTAGTTGGCGCCATGTTGACATCATGTGGTTGACCGGGTCTTTATACTGGGGTGGCTGGCCCATAATAATTCCCTAGGGGAGTAGTTGGTTAGGTAATCGCTGTTGGTGGTCAACTATCATACCTACGAGAGATTCAACCACTACCGTACCTAGACTTGACTTAATATATGCAAAGCCACGATGTGTGTGGACACATATATGTTTGAATTATATCGCGAAACCCCCCAAACCCCATATTCTTGGCCCCGATATCAGGGAGGGCATGAAAGGTGCTATCTTGTCTAATGCACGGAGCTGTTCCCCCTGCGACCTCGAAAACGCCCAGGAAAACAACGAACCCCCTACGTATTCACGGCAGGAGAAGGTATCGGACATAATTTCGACATATTTGGATAGTTAAGAGTGAGAGGAATCCATTGATATCAAAATCATCGCCATCAGTTATGTGAAAGTATTGTGTAAAAGTACTGATTACATGGTATCATGTAATGGGTTCAGTGTAGTAGACACTCTCCCCTTCTGTCCTCTCCCTTTTCCCCTCACCCCCTCACAGAATGTAACAAAAGTGTATTGAGCATTTTTTTTAATGGATAGACAAAACTGCCTAGAAAATAATATTCTCTTTATATAAACTTATTAATTATGGTGTTCAAAACGTTTCAACTGAAATCTTTCATCCATAAGCAGTTTGGTGTGAGAGTAGGTGGTGAGATCATTGTTACTGAGCTGCGGGCATTTCTATAAACCGCGAAAAAATCTGTTATTGGTGCATTGTAATGAGATGTACAAAATGTAATCAAAGGATAGAATAGTAATGATGAAAGCTATTCTCAGATTACAAATCATTTTAGACCTAGCTGATCTAACTTCACTATATAATCATACTGGTAGTAATTATAACAGTAGTAATATTAATAACGGTAGCAGTAGTTAAAGGTATGATGGCAACAACAGTAGAAAAACGTACAATTTGTAATTGGCCAATTTAGCTCACAAAAAGGAAATAGTCTCTTGATAAGTTTTATTTAACCTAACTGATATATGTAACCATTTTATAGTATAGAGAATTGTATACCACAAATTTGTATAGATAAAAATAGACCTACGCAAACCAGAATAACAAAAACTTTTGCTTACAGGTAGTTTTTAAATACATATACTCATTAATATGAAGAAAAACGACGTAGTATGACTTACTACGTAACGATAACAGCAATGAAACAAAATTGTGATAGGTATTTTTACATAATGTAAAATAATGATAATAAATCTTGTTATTTAATACAACATTGTTAATGACAACTATACTACCGACAGGAAATGAGGTGAGTTCAATTAGAAGGTATAAAACGGCAATTTCACTTAATGGTACTCTGGGTTTGAGTGACAGTAGCATTATCCAGGATTGAGACCATTGTAAACATCACGACACCTGTTTGGTGGTTCGCGAGTGTTTTTCCCCTTATGTAAGTGGATATGTATAGATAATGCCGATAAATTGATAGAGACCCATGAGCTGGTTGATATGATGTAATGGTAATTTTAGTAATTTGAATTGTAGATTATAAATATAAGATTGAAAGGTTGATAGAAATGCCTATGAATTAATACTAAAGGGGTATTATATTGAT
Source organism: Penaeus monodon (assembly GCF_015228065.2). Classification (NCBI taxonomy): domain Eukaryota; kingdom Metazoa; phylum Arthropoda; class Malacostraca; order Decapoda; family Penaeidae; genus Penaeus; species Penaeus monodon. The sequence goes on along the minus strand of NC_051391.1, from coordinate 10,676,254 downwards.
AAATTTTGATCATGATGATGTAAACATCTGCTATATTTGGTTAAATGTTATCTGAATATTACTCTCTCTCTCTCTCTCTCTCTCTCTCTCTCTCTCTCTCTCTCTCTCTCTCTCTCTCTCTCTCTCTCTCTACTTATCTATCTCTACTTCTCTCTGTGTATATGAGTATATAAAACGGTATTAACAGTGGTGGTAGTATTGAAATAGCACTGATAATATTGTGCATACATACACTTTCATTAATTAATTACTTGACAACATTGTTCACTTTTATTATCGATAATTCTCTCTCTCTCTCTCTCTCTCTCTCTCTTCTCTCTCTCTCTCTCTCTTCTCTCTATATATATATATATATATATATATATATATATATATATATTCATATATACGGACAAAGATAGATAATACGTAAAGGGAGATATATATGGAGAGCGATTATGGACTAATGGACAAGGAGAAAGAGTTAGAACGCGAGATTGATTAGTAGATAGAGATATATAAACGGTCAGACACACACACACACACACACACACACACACACACACACACACATACACACATATATATGTATATATATATATATATATATATATATATATATATATATATATATATATACACTAAACATTCTAATGATCACGAAAAACAAAAACACACAAACAAACAAACAAACACAAAAAGAACAGCAAACATAGTTCATTCTTTCATTTTATTTTCATCTAAAACGATTTGTTGAACAACTGCTCTAAAATCCTCACAAAATTACTAAAGTCATAAACGCTAAAAACAAAAACAAAACAACAAAATTGTTTGGTACATACATCGTTAATTTAAGTTTAAATCTATAACATAATCATCGACATTTTCAATTTAATGCAATTCAGCCATGATATAGAGTACACCAACGTGATTAAATCAATGTTTAGGTTATAGATGAAATATGCAAATAATATTTAAATTGTACGATATTCAGATCCCAGCACAGAAAACACTGAGGAAATGTGCTGGTATCGCGAGCTGAGATCAAATACCTCGATTATTAGGGTAAGTTCAATATGCGAAGCTGAGCCTCGTAAGGGTTATGCCCATGAAGGGAACCCGGAGGGAATTAATTTTACATCTTTTTAATACAATTTTACTGCAAACAGCAAATAAATCAGACATACAGCGGAATATGAACAAAGACAAAGGTATGAACAAAACAAAATGAAAGTTGAGTTGCAAACTTATTTCGTAGGTTTTTATATTTGTATATCCGATGATTTTCAAGTTGTTTGAAGATTTACAACTGTCCCTATTATCACTATAACTATTACTAACTCAGTTGCATCATTATTCTCATCACTCTTAACATTTAGCACTATTGAACTCTGTTCCCTTTTTTTCTTATCGTTCTCTCTCTTTCATCAAACATCTCCGCTCCCGTCCTTCTCTCGCGTTTACTTTCGATTTCGTGGCCAAAATTGTATTAATTTGATGAACGATGACGACAGAAATGACAAGAGAATAACTAAACAATCTAAAATTTATATTTCGCAGATCCAACAAACGATAAATCGTTTACAAAAAGCGGGTGTATCGCAAGACAAAATTACACAGATGCACGGATACACGGATAGAAAAAAAAGATACATAAAAAAATAAATAGAACAAGAGATAGAGAGGAGGGGGGTGAGGGAGAGGGAGAGAGAGAGAGAGAGAGAGAGAGAGAGAGAGAGAGAGAGAGAGAGAGAGGGAATGAGACAGTTAATTATCACTCAATAATATCCCAGTACTACAGTAACATATCATTCTGATATTATGTGAATTCATTTCACATACATTTTTCATTTTCACAATTTGGTGTTTCCATAAAAAAAATAACCACGCCTCTCCATGAGGGAAGGGAAGAGAGTTAGATAGATAGATAAACAGAGAGAGACAGAGAGAGAGACAGAGAGAGAGAGAGAGGGGGGGGGTATATATAGGAGGAAGTTTGATAAAAGGTTTTTGCGAATTTCTTCTCATCTATCGGGATCTACATATTATGTTTTATTATAAAATTCTGTTTGATAATTACATTTACTACGCGAATTGTCAATCGAATGAGTTTATTTACGGAAACGAAATCGAAGAAAAAATCAAAAGGACTGATGAATCGAACCCCCGCCTCGAAGGCAGGTGTTTACTCATTAAGCCATCTTGGATATTAATGATCTTGCTTTTCGGAAGTTATAAGCTGCAGTTTGTTTGTTTTATGTTTGCTTATGTGTTTATGAAAATGTTTTGTTTGTGTTGACGAAAAAAGAAAATTTATTCAGCTAACTTTCACTTTTTCTCTTTTGGCCTGACGATGACTTGCAAACTTATTTAGAAGATCACCAAGCAGATTATTATTTTTTGTTGTTGTTATCATTTTTATCACCGTTATTGTTTCTTTATAATCCTATATCTTTCATATCTATCATCTTTATCACACTGCATAACGTAATTAACGCCTCTTTTTGTTCAATTTACATCTGTGCTACAGAGCCATTAAGACTGAAAACCCAGAATAACCAAAAATATCGCGAGTGAGAACGGGAAAAAGGCGAAATAATTATAGTAATTAATGGAATTAAGTACCAAGAGAGAAATGTATGGGTTAAATTTTAGTACCATGTTATTCAGAAAGTAATAATAATAACTACAATGTCAATAATGATAGTAATAATGATAATTTATATCGATAGAAAAAACAACAACAGCAATAATGATAATAACAATACCAATAGTGATAATGATAATTCATATCGATAGAAAAATTAGTAGGTAGTTGTTACATGCGCTTGTGATTTTGGTTTGAGATTATATCACTGTAAAGGGGTTGCCTTTTTTATTTCAGAGATAACGATATTGCAAACATTGCTATTATATATATATATATATATATATATATATATATATATATATATATATATATATATATATATATATATATATAACACTTGTTAGTAAAGGGCGTTCATATTTAAAGCAAACTCTCTCTCTCTCTCTCTCTCTCTCTCTCTCTCTCTCTCTCTCTCTCTCTCTCTCTCTCTCTCTTTCTCTCTCTCTCTCTCTCTCTCTGCTCTCTCTCTCTCTCTCTCTCTCTCTCTCTCTCTCTCTCTCTCTCTCTCTGTCTCTCTCCCTCTCCCTCCCCCCTCTCCTCCCCCCTTCTCTCTCTCTCTCTCTCTCTCTCTCTCTCTCACTCTCTCTGTCTGTCTGTTCTCTCTCTCTCTCCTCTCTCTCTCTCTCTCTCTCTTCTCTCTCTCTCTCTCTCCTCTCTCTATCTCTCTCTCTCTCTTCTCTCTCTTCTCTCTCCCTCTCTCTCCTCCCTCTCCCTCCCTCCCCTCCCTCCTCCTCCTTCTCTCCTCTCATCTCCCTCCCCACCATCTCTCTCTCTCTCTCTCTCTCTCATTTTTAGCAGAAAAGATTAAAGAAAAAGTTACCCTTAAAATAAATATGTTTTCTGTGACTCACGTTTGTTTTCTTTGAAGGTAATGTATGGTAAACTAAAATAAAAATCAAAATAAGCACCATTACGCAAATAACGCAATCGTATAGTTATGACGATTATGAATAGTGAATAAGACAACACACTATACATTTGATAAAAATAAAAAAAAAAGAAAAATACGAGAATATTGGGAGTGTCGAGTCAAAACGATGATGGTAACAAGAGAGAGGAAAATACTTATAATAATAATGATAACGTTCTAGATAATAAAATCGTAAATTTAGCCCAATGTCATTATTATTATTATTATTATTATTATTATTATTATTATTATTATTATTATTATTATTATTATTATTTATCATCATCATCATTATGATTTTATTATTATTATTATTATTATTATTATTATTATTTTATATTATTATTATTATTATTATTATTTTTAAACTATTATTATGGTTTTTAAAGCATTTCGCACTGGCTTGTTCTTATTGCCGTTTTTCTTTCCTGTTAGGCGAGTCATAGAAAATGACTAAAGGCTAACAGTTGTCCTCCTTTAAAGTTCTAGCACTTTTCTCATATTTCTTGCCGTCCCCAATAAAAGCAGTCTTCTGTAGTACCCCAAACCTCAGGCCCAATGTCCATATTTTTCAATCCAACATTCAAGATCTTTTGTAACGCTTCCGAGGGCACAACTTTTGCACATCGCAGTTCCCACAACCTTTTTATTTCCCTTTTCAGATCTTGGTACTTTTCTACCTTCTCTAATTCTTTTTCTGCAATCCTCGTATCTGCAGGTACGGCAATATCAACTATTAGAGCCTCTTTCTTTTCCTTATGAATTACTATAACATCTGGTCTTCTTGCCTGAATGACGTTATCGCTTGTACATTGATATCCCCAGAATTTTCACGGCCTCGTTCTCAACAACACCCTCTGGGTGTGTTCATACCACTTTTTCTGAATACTCAACCCCATGTTTCCTACACAAATCCCAGTGTACTTTCTTTGCCAACGTTATCGTGACGTCTTTTGTACTCTTTCTGGGCTAATTTCCTCGCACTGAACAATATGCTGTATGCTTTCACCTCGTTTACCACACATTCTACCAGTGGACTGTCGCTGCTCTTATCTATATAATGCTCACGTATTTGGTCCTTATTGCTTGCTCTTGTGCAGCACATAGGAGAGTTTTCCGTTTAAAACCTTAAAATCACTTCTTGACAGCCATTCCCAAGATTTAAAACCATGTCTACCTTTTCTTGGCATCTCTCTAACGAATTGCCCATGCTTCCCTTTTCCCTGCCCCTTTTTGTTTGAGCTCTTCTGCCTTTCTCCTTTTGAATTCTTCCTTCTCCATTGTTTCCTGTCTGTATGGTTCCTGATGTACACACACCTCTTATCAATAACTCTCTGAGTTTCCCACATAAAAACCTAAGCTTTTTCTTCTCCTTTAACACATTGTTCCACACTGATAAGGCCACGACCTCCTTTCCCTTTTCCTTTTCATATTAGTCTGTCTACATCACTCTTTTGGGTGCATGGACATACATTGTCATTTTTTTCTTGTCTTTCTGTCGATACTTTTCATTTTCACTCTCTCCCCAGTTTTTATTTTTCCCTGCTCCTATCTGAATATTGCTACTGCCCAGGTATTAAATTTGCGTTACCTTGTTTCTTCCATTCAACTTGGACTTTAGAATCAACCTCAGCCGTCGCTTATACTCCTTCATTGTTTTCTCTTTCATTTCTTTCTCCTTCACCTTATCTAATTCCACAATACCAGATAGAATATCTCCTTTTTTCAACTTCTTTTATTATCTCATCATTCGGTAATTCTATGCCCTCACATCTTACAATCTTCCCTCTTTTTAGGCCTAGAACCCCACTTTTCTTGATTCCAAATTTCATGCCTATATCAGTACTAAAAATGTAGGTAGTCTATATTAGGGAGTCTATCTGTTCTTCACTCTTGGAATATAGTTTTAAATCATCCATAAAGAGTAGGTGATTAAGTTTATACTCCTTTTCCCCCCACTCATAGCATACATTTACCTTTCTGAATAATGACGATAATGGTATCATGCTCAAGACAAATAACAATGGTGACAAATTATCCCCTTGGAATATCCCTCTTTTAACATCCACCTCGCCGAGTTCCTCTCCATTGGAAGTTAAGGACAACTTCCACTGCCCATGCTTCTTG
>NC_051391.1:10653088-10660588 GCF_015228065.2 Penaeus monodon | reverse complement strand
TTAACAAAAAAAGGTGGATGGGAGGGAGACAGAGCGAAAGGAAATAGGGAAAGGGAATGAGATAAAAAAAAGAGAAAGCGAAAACTGGGGAAAGATGGAGGAAATGCCCAAAGGTGTTTCGTTCCCTTTAAAAAATTTCCTTTTCGATTTGTGAAAAAAGTCTTTTGGGTTTTTTTTACCCACTTTTAAAATTTTCTGCTGATTTTTTTTTTTAAAACTTTCCCGAATTTTTTCACTTTATTTTGTTAATATATATAAAATATAATATTTAATAATATATATAAATATGGTGGTGTGACATAAATAAAATAAAATATATATAATAAAATATATTTTATATATATATATATATATATATATAACTATGACTTTAAAAAATAAGACTCAAAAAGATGGGGGTTTCCAACACCCCCCTCAAAAAGCCGGACTAAAAAATCTTGAAAAACAATTAAAAAAATTTCCCAGTGCAAACAAAATTGAAATACTCAACAATGTGAAGATGAAAAAACCCCCCCCACCAAAGAGTTGTGGGAAAAAGGGAAAAGAACTCCTGTGGCATGCTTAAAAAAACTATCCCCAAAAAAAAAAAGAAAAATTTCCCCCTGGATATCTAAAAAAAAACACTAAGTAAAATTTGAAACAAAAAAGATCCCTTTAAAATCAAAGGGTACCAATTTAACCCAGTTAAAAAAATAATTTAAAAAAAAAAATAAAAAAAATTAAAAGATTATTGGACAAGAAAAGGGAAAAAATTTTTAAATAAAACATTGCCAGAGAATTGAAAACTGTTCTATCAAAAAAATAAAAAAACTTTTTACCAAGGAGTCCCAAAACATCACACAAAAATTTTAAACCTACAATGGACACAAATCAAAACTAAGATGGATTGTTTTGGGGGAAAATAAAAAAGAAGAAAAAGGGATAGATGGAATCAATATTTTTTCCAAGCTATAAAAAAAAGAATGAAGATCTAACAACAACATTAATTAGATAAAACGACTCAACAGACAACGAAGATGAACCCCCGCCACTGTTTAGACGAAGTTAAAAAACCCAAAAAAAAGAAGAAAAAGAATAAAAAAGACCCCCGGAATAGATGAAAAAAAACAGCAAAAACTAATTTTAAAGAATGCTGGGGGAAAGTGTGAAAAATTCTTCTACAAACTCTGTAAAAAAATAGGGGAATAAAAGAAAATGGCCGGGAAAAATGGGAAAAATCAGTTTTTACCCCCCATCCCAAAAAAGGTCACGCACTCCAAGCAACAATAATGGGGACAATGCATTAATAAGTACAGCAGAAAAATTTTGGAAAATTTATGCGGGAAAGAAGAAGTGAAGTTCAGAGGGGAAAATTTGCAAGACGAAAAAGTGGGTTTTTCGCCGGGAAAAGGTACCAAAAAACCAGATTCAAATTTTAAAAATTTGATCATAGAGAAAAACAGAAAAACATAAAAAAAGAATAAAACCTGTTTTTATCGTTTTGGGGAAAGGGTTTTGATACTGTGATCCCCGATATCCTCGGAAATAACAAAAACGATATAAGTTTCCCAAAAAACCCACATATCCAACTAAAAAAAAAGGCCATGTATGCCCAACAACAAGCAGCGGTAAGAACCATTGGGGGTTTAAAACAAAAGGGTTCAAAGCAAAAAAGGGAGTGCAAAAGGGGTTTTGCATTCGCCCGAAACCTTTTTTAATTTTATATTCTAAAAAACAATTATAAAGGGGGAAATCTAGAAAATTTTAAAAGGGAAACTGGGATTTTGGAGGATAAAAATATCAAATCTGAGGTAGCCGAGAAATTTTTGTTTCCCACCCCGGTACACGGAACTACAAAAATTACTAAAAAAAATTTTAAAGAAGCAAGGGAAAAGGTGGTTTGTTTTTAAGCCAAAAAAAACTAAGATCATAAAGATTAAAACAAAAACCGGCAATGAACAATGATGAACTTTGTTACAATAAAGGAATGATGGGAAAAAATGTGAAAGAGTTCACTTATTTTGGGCTGTTTTAATAATACATAGGATGATTCACCGGAGATAAAAAAAAGGGAATTTACCTTTGAAAAAAAAACGCCAAAATTGCTCCCCCCCCCAATAAACTGGAAAGCCCAAAGCTTCCCTTTTACGGATATAAAGCTGGGGTTTATTGAACTCATTATTTTTCCCCAATTTGCATCAAGGGTTTCCCGGGGTTGGGGCTAAAAGTAGATAGACAAGAAAAAGATAAAATATTTTTGAAATGTGGTTTTAAAGATATTTTTTTTTTTACTGGGGATTTGCGGGGCAGAGAAGGGAAAACGAATGATGAAGTGCTGAGAAAAAAAAATTGTAAAGGACCCGGGTGTTGGACTCTGAACAGGGAGGAAATTAAAGTTTTTTTTGTATGTAATTTAGAAGTAAAGTATTTAAAAAACTTGGGTTTACAGGGATGGTGATAGGAAACAAAAAGGGAAAAAAAAAAAAGGGGGGGGAAAAAAAACAAATTTGGCGGGCTGCGAAATTTAAAAAAAAGGGGGGGAAGGGGAAAAAAGCGTAAGATCGAGTTTTGTGGGGACGGGTGGTGGAAAAGGTTCCCCGCTGCCAGACAGGAAAACCCTTATTTATGATTTATATATATATATAATATATAATATATTATAATATAAATTTTATATATATATAATATATAATAATAATATTAAAATTTTATATATATATATATAATATTAAAAGGTATATATAGTAAGGCCGCGGTGGCCGAATGGTTAGAGCGTCGAATCAACCCGTCACGACGGCCCAAATGAGTTCGGTTTGGGTTTGAGTCACCGGCCGGCGCGGGTTTTTCCCGGGAAAAGGGGCTTCACCTCGATTGGGCCGCCCAGCCATGGGGGCCAAGCCCCGCCAAGTCGGTGCTGGTCCCCAAACCCCGGATAAAAATAGAAAAGAATGATTACCCAAAAAAAATAACAAACCCCGGGACCCCCGTGGAAAAAGGAAATTTGGGGGACCCTACCACGTACTCACTCCAAAAGGGATAAAAACAGAAAACACAATTAAGTATCCCTGCTGTGACCACGGCGGGGTCAGACTGAAAACCCCACGTTAAAAAAGAAAGGTATATATAGGGATTGGGTTAAATATTATTATATATATTATAAAATAAAATATATATATATATACTATATAATATATATATGGGAAATTTATGTATTTCACACCACCACACACACACACCAACAAAACACACCACACAACCCCACAACACATCTATATAATATATTTTTTAATTATTTATATATATATTTTATATATATTATATAAAATATATATATTATATATATTAGAAAAACCCCCAATGCAAAAACCCGATTTGATGGGAAAAAGAGACTACAGTTTTGAAAAACCAAAGGATTCCATCTTTCGCCCCGAAAATGGTATTTCCCGGGGATTTCGAAAAAAATATAATATATATAAAATATATTTTATATATATATATATATTAAATATTGTGGTGTGTGTGTGTGTGGGGTGTGTGTGTGGTTTTTGTTGTGTGTGTATGTGTATGTGTATGGTAGTTTTAGTGTTTTTGTGTGTGTGGGTTTTATGTATATGGGGTTTTGTGGATGGATGTGGGGTGGTGTGTGGGGGGTGTGTGTGTGTGTGTGTGTGTGGGGGTGTGGTGTGTGTGTTGTGGGGGTGTGTGAGTGGTGGTGAGTGTGTGGGGTGTTTTGAGGTTTTGTGTTGTGTGTGTGTGTGTGTGTGGTGTGTGTGTGTGTGGGGGGTGTGTGGTGTGTTTTGTGGGTGGGTGAGTGTGTGTGGGGGTGGTGTGGGTTTTTGTGAGTGTGTGTGTTGGGGTGTGTGTGAGTGGGTGTGTGTGGTGGTTTTGTGTGTGTGGTTTTGTGTTTTTGTGTTTTTGTTTTTGTTGGGGTGTTATTTAAATTTTTAGATTTTTATATATATATAATATAAAATATAATTATATATTTAAAAAAATTTTTTAAAAAAAATATATTCCCAGGGGTGTGGGGGTGGGTGTGTGGGGGGTGTGTGTGTGGGTGTGTGGGTGTGTGGGTGTGTGTGGTATGGGGTGTGTTTTGGGGGGGGTGTGGGGGTGTGGTGTGGGTTTCTCTCTCTCTTTTCTCCAAAACACATACACCCCACACAAACACACACCACACACACCAACACAACACACACACAAACACACACCCCACACTCACCCCTCCCCAAGACACTACATATATAATAAAAATATATATAATATAATATTTTTAGATAGGTATAATTAATATAATATATATATATATATAATACATATATATGTATATATTGTATATATGTAGAGGTTTAGACTCGAGGAAACCCCGGCGGCCCCGGGCTGAATTGGGGGGTTTGAGTGCCCCCAGCCGCGTTTTTCCCCTTTGGGGAGGGAACTTCCCTTTATGCCTACCTAGCCACTGGGTTGGGCCCGGGCCCGCCCCAAGTCAGTGCGGGCCGGGGGCCCCGGGTTTGGGTGGGAGAATGATTGCCTAAAAAAAAAAAAAAAAAAAAAAAAAAAAAAAAAAAAAAAAAAAGTAACAAAACCCGGGACCCCCGTGGAAAGGGAAATTGGGGGGCCCACCAGTACTCACCCAAGAGACACAAAAAGGAAAACTCAAAAGTATCATGCGTGGGCCACGGGGCTCCGACAGAAAAATTTCCCTTTAAAAGGGAAAAAGGGATAATGTAATCTATATGGAGTAGTAATGGGGGGTAAATGTAACAAGGGGGGGATGATTTTTTGGGGGGGGAATTTTGGATGGTATCCCCCCCTCCCCCCCCCCTTTTTCCTCCCCCCCCGCCAATAAAAAAAATAAATAAAAATAAAAAAGTATATATATAAAAATATAAAAGATACAATTTTAAAATTAATACACACACCAAACACGCCCCACCCCATGTATAAAAATAATAATAGATAGATAATATATATATTAATATTATTTTATATTTTAATAATATATGTGTATAAATATGAAAACATTTCCAAAACACACACACACACACACACACAATTTAAAATAAATATTTTTTTATAATATAGATATAAAAATTAGATAGATAATATTTTATATATATATATAATATAATTTTTATAAATATATATATATAAGGATAATATATTACATAAAATAAACATTACAAAATGAAAATGTGTGAGTGTGGTATGTAGTAAATAGCATGTATGTATGAGTAAATCTTCTGGCAGGGGGGATTGGGGCGATAAAAAAGATTTCAGTAAAACAAACTGAAATTTATAAAGTGTTATGTACAGCGCTTTCTTTAAACAAAAAAAAAATGGCATAAAGACAAGAACAACATAAACAATGACTTTTAAAATACTTGAATTAGGTTTTGCGCGAAGGTTTTATATGTATATATATATATATATATTTATATATATATATATATATATATATATATATATATATATATATATATATACATATATATATATACATACACATAATTGCATATCTATCTATCTATCTATCTATATATATATATATATATATATATATATATATATATATATATATCTGTGTATGTGTGCGATGTGCGTGTGCGTGTACGTGTGCGTGTACGTGTGCGTGTGTGAGTGAGTGAGTGAGTGAGTGAGTGAGTGTGTGTGTGTAAATGAGGTTCGAATGACAACAAGAGAAAGTTTGATAAGCAAGAATCAATGAAAATGACATTAACGGCTACATACATTTACTGTTATCTTTTACTGTGTCTGTCACATCCTGATATAAAGCTTAATAATAACTGAATGAATCCAAAACACTAGTCAGAGAGAGAGAGAGAGTGAGAGAGAGAGAGAGAGAGAGAGAGAGAGAGAGAGAGAAACAGACAAATAGACAGAGAGTCAGACAGACAGACAGACGAGAGAAAAAGAAAGGGAAACGAGAGAGGCTGACATGACGACTGACATGAACCAATGACTCGAAACCCGAGGCGACTTTTAACACAACATGCTCGGGGAGTTGTTGGAGGACGAGAAGTAATCCTTCTCCCACAAGCAGGCATTGGTGGAAAACAGATGGAGAAGGTGGAAGTGGGAGGAGGAGGTGGGAGGAGGTGGAAGGAAAAGAGGAGGAGGAGGAGGTGGGAGGAGGTGGAAGGAAAAGAGGAGGAGGAGGTGGGAGGAGGAGGAGAAGGTGGGAGGAGGTGGAAGAAAAAGAGGAGGAGGAGGAGGAAGAAAAAGAGGAGGGGGAGGAGGAGGAAGTGGTAGGAGGTGGGGAAGATGGAGATGGAGGAGGTGATGACAGTGAAGGAAGATGGTGGAAGAGGAAGAGGTGGAGGAGGAAGAGGAGGAGGTGGTGGCAGAGGATGGAATGAGGAAAAGGAGGAGGAAAGGTGGAGGAGAAACAAGGGGAGGAGAAGGTGGTGGAGGCGGTGGGGGAGGAGACAGGGGAGGAGAGGAGAAGGGGAAGGGAGGATGAGCATGATGAGGATGATGATGATGATGAGTTGAAGTAGGAGGAGGAGGAAGAAGAGGAGGAGGAGGAGGAGGAGGAAGAGAGGGAGGAGGAGGAGGTGGAGAAGGAGGAGGAGGAGGAGTAGGAGTAGGTGGGAGTAGATGGGAGGAAGAGAGAAGGAAAGGTGGAGAAAGAAGGGGAGGTGGATATGATGGAGGAAGAAGAAGAGGAGGTGGAGAAGGAGGAGGAGGGAGAGGAGGAAGAGGAGGAGGTGGAGGAAGAGCAGGAGAGGAGGAAGAGAAGGAGAAAGAAGATGATGAAGGGAAGGAAGAGGAGAAGGAAGATGATGATGATGAAGAAGTTAAAGAAGAATAGAAGAAGAAGAAAAAGAAGAAGAAGAAATAAAGGAAGGAGAAGAAGAAGAAAGTTAAAGAAGAAAAGAAAGAGAAAAGAAGAATGGAAGAAGATGATGATGAAGAAAAAGAAATAAAGGAAGGGGAAGAAGAAGAAAAGAAGGTGAAGAGGAAGTTAAAGAAGAAGAAAAGAAAGATAAAAGAAGAAAGGAGGAAGAATAATAATAAGAAGAAGAAGAAAAAGAAAAAGAAGAAAAAGAAGAAAAAGATTCTGTACGTGCCACAGAATCACACACTGACACTAGAAGTCATTTAAGTAAACCAAAATACATGATATAAATGTCAGCATGAATATACACAACTACGAAAACGCTAAAAACACAATAGCCTTCAAAAAATCCAACAGATAAAGCTTTAAATAGATGAATTAATTGCTGATAACCGCGCAAGTGACAAGCAGCAGTGTCTGATCCCACTCACGAAGGCTTGTAAACCCTCTTTCAGTTCGCTATGATTAGTCATGTAATCAAACCCTTTTAACGTACGAGCATTGATGGTTGTCTCTTATCCGCTGGTGTTATAGACCGTATGATATTACAAAGAAGTTCTTATAACAAGGGGAATGGTTTAAAAACATACTGCAAGTGGATATGTTTAGAAAGGAAACGGAGAGGGACTGACAAATTTTGTTGCGTGGTTGTATAATTA
>NC_051391.1:10649506-10652988 GCF_015228065.2 Penaeus monodon | reverse complement strand
TTTAATATCACTTTTAGTAAAGGGGTTTCATATTCATAGGTATACTATATATCATATACTCTCCTTTATCTTCATATTATACTTATCTCTCTCTCTCTCTTTCTCTCTCTCTCTCTTCTCCTCTCTCTCTCCTCTCCTCCATCTCTCGTCTCCCCCTCTCTCTCCTCTCCCCTCTCTCTCTCTCTCTCTCTCTCTCTCTCTCCTCTCCCCTCTCTCTCCTCTCCTCTCTCTCCTCTCTCTCTCTCTCTCTCTCTCTCTCTCTCCTCTCCTCTCTCCCCTCTCTCTCTCTCTCTCTTCTTCTCTCTCTCTCGCTCTCTTCTCTCTCTCCCTCTCTCTCTCCTCTCTCTCTCCTCTCTCTCCTCTCTCTCTCTCTCTCCTCTCCTCTCTCTCTCTCTCTCTCTCCCTCCCTCCCTCCCTCCCTCCATCTCCTTCTTCCTCTCCCTCCCCCCACCATCTCTCTCTCTCTCTCTCTCTCTCTCTCTCTCTCTCTCTCTCTCTCTCTCTCTCTCATTTTTAGCAGAAAAGATTAAAGAAAAAGTTACCCTTAAAATAAATATTTTTTCTGTGACTCACGTTTTTTTTCTTTGAAGGGTAATGTATGGAAAACCCAAAAATAAAAATCAAAAAAAAGCCCCCTTACCAAAAAACGCAATCGTTTTTTTTAAATTCCGTTATGAATAGTGAATAAGACAACACACAATACATTTGATAAAAATATAAAAAAAAGAAAAATACGAGAATATTGGGAGTGTCGAGTCAAAACGATGATGGTAACAAGAGAGAGGAAAATACTTATAATAATAATGATAACGTTCTAGATAATAAAATCGTAAATTTAGCCCAATGTCATTATTATTATTATTATTATTATTATTATTATTATTATTATTATTATTATTTATTATTATTATTATTATTATTATTATTATTATTATTATTATTATTATTATTATTATTATTATTATTACTATTATTATGGGATTTTAAGCATTTCTGCACTGGCTGTTCTTATTGCCGTTTTTCTTCCTGTTAGGCGAGTCATAGCAAATGACTAAAGGCTAACAGTTGTCCTCCTTTAAAGTTCTAGCACTTTTCTCAGTATTCTTGCCGTCCCCAATAAAGCAGTCTTCTGTAGTACTCCAACCTCAGGCCCAATGTCCATATTTTCAATCCAACATTCAAGATCTTTTGTAACGCTTCCGAGGGCACAACTTTTGCACATCGCAGTTCCCACAACCTTTTTAATTCCCTTTTCAGATCTTGGTACTTTTCTACCTTCTCTAATTCTTTTTCTGCAATCCTCGTATCTGCAGGTACGGCAATGTCAACTATTAGAGCCTCTTTCTTTTCCTTATGAATTACTATAACATCTGGTCTTCTTGCCTGAATGACGTTATCACATTGTACATTGATATCCCACAGAATTTTCACGGCCTCGTTCTCAACAACACCCTCTGGGGTGTGTTCATACCACTTATCTGAATACTCATGCCCATCTTTCCTACACAAATCCCAGTGTACTTTCTTTGCCACGTTATCGTGACGTCTTTTGTACTCTTTCTGGGCTAATTTCTCACACTGAAACAATATGCTGTATGCTTTCACCTCGTTTACCACACATTCTACACAGTGGACTGTCGCTGCTCTTATCTATATAATGCTTCACGTAGTTGGTCCTTATTGCTTGCTCTTGTGCAGCACATAGGAGAGCTTCCGTTTCAACCTTCAAATCACTTCTTGACAGCCATTCCCAAGATTTAACCATGTCTACCTTTTCTGGCATCTCTCTAACGAATTGCCCATGCATTGCCTTTCCTGTCCATTTTTGTTTGAGCTCTTCTGCCTTTCTCCTTTTGAATTCTTCCTTCTCCATTGTTTCCTGTCTGTATGGTTCCTGATGTACACACACCTCTTATCAATAACTCTTCTGAGTTTGCCACATAAAAACCTAAGCTGTTTTCTTCTCCTTTTACACATTGTTCCACACTGATAAGGCCACGACCTCCTTCCTTCCTTTTCATATATAGTCTGTCTACATCACTCTTTGGGTGCATGGCACCATACATTGTCAGTTTTTTTCTTGTCTTTCTGTCGATACTTTTCAGTTCACTCTCTCTCCAGCTTATTATTCCTGCTCCATATCTGAATATTGCTACTGCCCAGGTATTAATTGCAGTTACCTTGTTTCTTCCATTCAACTTGGACTTTAGAATCAACCTCAGCCGTCGCTTATACTCCTTCATTGTTTTCTCTTTCATTTCATTCTCCTTCACCTTATCTAATTCCACAATACCCAGATAAGAATATCCTCCTTGTTCAACTTCTTTTATTATCTCATCATTCGGTAATTCTATGCCCTCACATCTTACAATCTTCCCTCTTTTTAGGACTAGAACCCCACTTTTCTTGATTCCAAATTTCATGCCTATATCAGTACTAAAAATGTAGGTAGTCTATCTGTTCTTCACTCTTGGAATATAGTTTTAAATCATCCATAAAGAGTAGGTGATTAAGTTTATACTCCTTTTCCCCCCACTCATAGCATACATTTACCTTTCTGAATAATGACGATAATGGTATCATGCTCAAGACAAATAACAATGGTGACAAATTATCCCCTTGGAATATCCCTCTTTTAACATCCACCTCGCCAAGTTCCTCTCCATTGGAAGTTAAGGACAACTTCCACTGCACCATGCTTCTTTGCAAAAACTCTCTCACGTTACCAGCTATTCCAAACATTTCCATGCACTCACTAATCCAACTATGGGGAACGAAGTCATAAGCTTTCTTATAGTCTATCCACGCCATAGCCAGATTAGTGTGCCCTTTCCTGCAATCCTTGAGGATTGTCTTGTCAATCAATAACACCGGCTCTTTCGCCTGCAACCTTTTTGTTCATCAGGTAGTAGCTGTTCTCTTTCTAGGTAATCGTACATTTGATCAGCTATGATTCCTGTCATCAGTTTCCACATCAGTGGAAGGCATGTTATCGGCCTATAGTTCTCAACCGCATTCCCTTTCCTAGGATCCTTCTGGCACAACACTGTCCGTCCATGTGTTAACCATTTGGGGAGGGTATCCGTTCCCATCAAAATCTTATTTAGTTGATCAGCAATTCTGTCGTGAATGTTGGTCAGGTTTTTGATCCAATATCCCTGGACACCATCTTTGCCTGGAGACTTCCAGTTTGGCATTTTCTTAGCTTGTTTTCTGACATTTTCAATACTTATAGTGACCCCTTCCTGCGAGTGTCTCCCTTTAACTTCATCCTTTAACTCAGACAGCCATTCTGCACCTTTGTTATGTTCCTTCTCCACTGTCCAAATATCACCCCAAAACCTTCTGCTCTCCTCAGCATCTGGTACCTCGTTTGTTCTAGCTTTACCCCCATTCAATTCCTTGTAAAAAAAATTCTGGTCAACACTAAATGTTCAATTTTGTCTGAACTGGTTAATCCTTTGATCGTATCTCTTAATTTT
>NC_051391.1:10640402-10644406 GCF_015228065.2 Penaeus monodon | reverse complement strand
TACATATTATTGTTTACTATACTGTATATTATCATTCATATTTCTTTTACTGTATTGATTCCACATTATTTCATTTTGTTTAGCGACGTCCTAGGTCTTATAATGTATCACACACCACACACACACACCACACAACACACACCCCACACACACACACACACACACACACACCACACACACACCACACACACACACACACACACACACACACACACACACACACACACTCGCAGGCGGGCATTAAGGCTGTAAAAGGATGAGTTACATGTTAAGCCAGGATTATATTTAACATTTACACATACAGACACGTGTGTGTGTGTTTGCATGTATGTGTATATCTCTCTCCATCTAGTCTGCTCAACTAGGGGTTTAATAAACAGTTTTATGTTTCATTTTTAACTATCAACTATTTGTTCTCTTCAGCTCTATCAGTCTCAGGACAAAGCAAACTATTTTTCATAATAGTTTTTATTTCCGATGTAACCCTAATGACTATAATTTTATCCCCGAGAGAAAATCTTGAATGTAATCTCGGTATAGGAACAATTATATACTACAGTACTATACGATTTCTTAATGACTACAGTAAGAATGATAATAATGGTCTGGAAATCGATACTCAGAGAAGTATATTAATAAACATTCGTAAATATATGTATTAGCATGGGGGTATCAGAGCCATTGATAACGGAAATATATATGTATATAAAAGGTAGATATGGTATGAGTACAGTTGGCTAATCCATACCAGACGCTTTAACCATTAAGTAGATCACCGACCACCTCTTTCAGTAGTTATTTGGCAAACGAGGAGAGTGAATTTAGTCTGGCCTTATGCTTACTGAGAGCTCTTAACACAGGTAGTAAATATCAAGTGTTTGTTTAGTTTCGCAGGCTGCAACTGAAAGATATGAAGAAATATAATGAAAAGGCGGACCATGTCTATTGTCGAATTTGGATTGAAATCTAAATAGATAGTGTGCATTATGCTATCTACAAAGTGGCTAAAAAAAACAAAACATTCATACATTGTTTAAAACGTAATTATGAAGATTTGTGTCCATGAAGACAAAAAAGGGCAGAGCGGGTTATGAAGTCCCCAAAAAGGTCATTTGAATTATTCTAAAAAACAGATATATAAGCCAAATTGTATTTCTTAATATATATATATATATATATATATATATATATATATATATATATATATATATATATACATATGTATAAAAGAAAAAAAAAAAGAATATGACAGTTGGATGTGTTTTGAGACTTCAGTACAATCAACTTCTGAAGTCATTATGGCAGGTGTCATTACTACTCAGGATTAGAGCATACCAGAAAAATGTGTATAATAATGTAATAATGAATGTAGAAAAGTGTGAATAATACCAGAGATGTATTTCAGACGAAGATATATTCGAAACCGGGTAAATACATCTCTTGTATTGTAAAAATATTCTTTCATTAATAATAATGAACAGTACGATTAACAATTAAAAAGGTGATGGGTAGGGAGACAGAGCGAAAGGAAATAGGGAAAGGGAATGAGATAAAAGAAAGAGAAAGCGAAAACTGTGAAAGATGGAGGAATGACCAAAGGTGATTCGTTACCATAGTAAATTCCTGTCGATTCTGTTGAAGAAGTCTGTTGGTTTTTATTTAGCACTGTTAAATTCTGCTGATTTTATTTTTAACACGTTCCGAATTCTATTCACTTTATATTGTATTATATATATATATATATATATATATATTTTATATAAAATATTATATAAAATATATAAACTTCGACTTTAAAATAGACTCAAAAAGATGGAGCGTCCAACACCACCTCTAAAGCTCGCCCTAAAAAACTCTTGAAAACAATTACAGAATTACAGTGTAAAACAAATTGAAATACTCAATCCATTGTGAAGATGATAAAACACCAAATGAGTTGTGGGAAGAAGGAAAAGAACTCCTGCTGAGCACTGCTTAAGAAACTATCGCCAAAAAGAAAAAGACAAATTACCCCTGGATATCTGAAAAAAACACTAAGTGAAATTGAAACAAGAAGATGCCAAAAATCAAAGGTATCAATAATCCAGTTGAAAAAAGTATTTACAAAAAAACAAATACAAAAATTCAAAGATTATTGCGACAAGATAAGGAAAAATATTTAAATGAACATTGCCAGAGAATTGAAAACTGTTCTATCAATAAGACAACTAAAGAACTCTACCAAGGAGTACGAAACATCACACGAAAATTTAAACCTACAATGGACACTATCAAAACTGAAGATGGACTTGTTTTATGTGATGGAAAAGAAGTCAAAGATAGATGGAATCAATATTGTTCCAAGCTATACAAAAAAGAATGAAGATCTAACAACAACATTAATTAGACTCAACGACTCAACAGACAACGAAGATGAACCACCGCCACTGCTAGACGAAGTTATAAAAGCCATAAAAGAAGTAAAGAATAACAAGAGCCCCGGAATAGATGAAATAACAGCAGAACTAATTAAGAATGCTGGCGAAAGTGTTGAATACTTCTTCTACAAACTCTGTACAAAAATATGGAATGAAAGAAAATGGCCAGAAGACTGGGTAAAATCAGTCTTTACTCCCATACCTAAAAAAGGTCACGCACTCCAATCCAACAATAATAGGACAATTGCATTAAGAAGTCACGGCAGCAAAATTTTGTTGAAAATTATTGCTGAAAGAATGAAGTTGAAGTTCAGAGAGGAAATTGCAGACGAACAAGTAGGTTTTCGCCCTGGAAAAGGTACCAGAAACCAGATTCTAAATTTAAAATTGATCATAGAGAAAACGGGAGAACATCAAAAAACCTATACCTGTGTTTCATCGATTATGTGAAAGCTTTTGATACTTTTGTTTCACGATATCCTCTGGAATAACATGAACGATATGAAGATTCCAAACACCATCATTCAACTAATAAAAGCCTTTGTATGCCCAACAACAAAGCAGCTGTAAGAACCACTTATGGGTTAACAAAATGGTTCGAAGTCAAAAAAGGAGTGCGACAGGGTTGCATTCTGTCTCCGCACCTCTTTAAATATATTCTGAAACAATTATGAGGGGTTTGCTCTAGGGGAATTTTGAAGGAACTGTGGATTTTGGGAGGATACAAAATATCAAATTTGAGGTACGCCGATGATATATTTTTTGATTGCCAGCAGTATCACTGAACTACAGCAACTACAAAATAAAGTTAAAGAAGCAAGCGAAAAGGCTGGCTTGTTTCTTAATGCCAAGAAAACTAGATCATGAAGATTCAAAGATAACCGGCAATGAACAATGATGAAACAGGTTACAATCAAGGGAAATGACTGTGCAAAATTGTGAAAGAGTTCACTTATCTTGGAGCTGTTTTAAAATAATACATATGATGATTCACCGGAGATAAAAAGAAGAATTTCCCCTTGCCAAAAACGCCACAATTGCTCTCAATAACATCTGGAAAGACCGAAGCATTACCTTACGGATAAAGCTGAGGTTATTGAACTCATTAGTTTTCCCAATTGCATCATATGGTTCCGAGTGTTTGGGTGCTGAAGTAGATAGACAAGAAAAAGATCAATAGTTTTGAATGTGGTGTTACAGATGAGTACTGGTATAGCTGGACAAAAGAAGAAGACGAATGATGAAAATGCTGAGAAAAATAAAATTTTAAAGACCGGCTGTTGGGCATCTTGAACAGGAGGAAATTAAAGTTTTTTGTCATGTAATGAGAAGTTAAAAGTATTGAGAAA
This sequence comes from Penaeus monodon, assembly GCF_015228065.2. Lineage (NCBI taxonomy): Eukaryota > Metazoa > Arthropoda > Malacostraca > Decapoda > Penaeidae > Penaeus > Penaeus monodon. The sequence continues at coordinate 10,640,640 of NC_051391.1, read as the reverse complement.
AACTTTCTGACAGGTGGGTGATAGGGAAAAAGAGGAAGAGCCCAAAACCCAAGACAAAACTGGAACGACAATATCAAATATTTTGCGGGCTGTCGATGGTATAAGTGGAAAAAAAAACGTAAGATCGAGTTTAGTGGCGACGGATGGTGGAGAGGTCCACGGCTGCTCAGACATGAGCATACCGTTATTGATGATGATATATATATATATAATTTTATATTATATATAAATAATATAA
>NC_051391.1:10630402-10635402 GCF_015228065.2 Penaeus monodon | reverse complement strand
ACCGTATGATATTACAAAGAAGTTCTTATACAAGGGGAATGGATAAAACATACTGCAAGTGGATATGTTTAGAAAGGAAACGGAGAGTCGGACTTGACAAAGTTGTTGCGTCTGATTTGTATGAATATATATATATATATATATATATATATATATATATATATATATATATATATATATATATATATTATATATATATATAGATATATATATACATATATGTATATATAAACATTTACGCAAATGTATATATATATTTATACATACATACATATATAATATATATAATATATATATATATATATATATATATATATACATATATATATATATATTATATATATAATATATATATATATTATATATATATATATATATATATGCTCAGGCTTTCATGGACAGAAAGAGTTACTAATGAAGAAGTTTTAAGAAGAGCAGGAGTTAAAAGAACCTTGATGAAAATTATCAGGAAAAGACAGATGCAATTTTTAGGACACGCAATGAAATGTAAAGGATTGGAAAACTTAGTGTTAACAGGAAAGATAGAAGGAAAGAGAAGCAGGGGTAGACAAAGGCAGAAGTTCATCATCAGCTTGAACAAAGATCTCAATATGGGCAGAAGTGACTTAGAACTGCGTAAGTTGTCAACAGACAGAACGGGATGGAAAACCATGATCACCAACGCCCTGAAAGGACAAGGCACTTAGAAATAATATATATATATATATATATATATATATATATATATATATATATATATATATATGTATGTATATATATGTATAACACACACAAGCAAACACACGTACACATAGACATGCATACATACACACACACACACACACATATAATGTGTGTGTGTGTGTGTGTGTATGTGTGTGTGTGTGTGTGTGTGTGTGTGTGTGTGTGTGTGTGTGTGTGTGTGTGTGTGTGTGTGTATCTTCTCTCTCTCTCTTTCTCTCTCTCTCTCTCTCTCCATATATATATATATATATATATATATATATATATATATATATATATACATATACATATATATATATACACGCAATGTATCTTCTCACACGAATAAAAATTATACTACGCCGTTAGGGGCTGGAACGAACGACACAGCAGACAGAAGAAAGAGCAGAGTGTGACAGCTGGTGCGCGATTGGCCAGTGGTCGGTGGGGTGACACACGTATGACATTCCGGGGTGGAAACTGCAAGGTTATTTTTAATTCCCTTTGTAAACATGAATCTGGTGCTCTTTTGTGTGGATTTGAGGTTTATCGGGATTTTGGAACGAATGTGGAAGAGTATGTGATATATGTGTATATTAAAAGAAAAAAAAAAAATGTCTTGTCTCATGTATTTTGGAATGGTTTGCAACGTGGTTCGTGGCAAAATTTATTAGAAACGATATGAAACTTAAAAAAAAAAATAACAGTGAGATATAAACACAGCTTTATGTGCATGTGACCAGATGTAGAACACGCAAAACCTAATCCAACCCTTTCCCTTTACCCAAAAGGGCCCTTCGTACGCAGCCAACATGGCACACATACCTCGGCACAGGCAGCAGCGCAATACACACACCACACACACACACACACACACACACACACACACACACACACACACACACACACACAGAAAATATACACGCACGCACTTGCATCTACAAACAGGCAGACAGACACACGCACATACGCACACAGCACAGTCATAATTATGTGATTATGGCATGCTTGTGGTGTTCATTATAATGAAAAAAAAAAAGTTGATGTATATGTAACTTCAGAGCATACAATAAAAAATAAGAATAAAATGATACAATAAAATAGACATAAAGAATGATCAAAGCAACAACACCCAAAGGAAAAACACATAAATAGAAAACGGAGAAAAAGAAAGAGAAGAAAAAGGGAAAACGATCCGAAGACGAGGGAGGCTGAAACAACACGAAGAAATGAGGAACGAGCAAAACGAAAGAAGAAGAAGAAGAAGAAGGGAAAGAAGAAATAAATAAAAAAATAAAAAGAAGATAAAAATAAAGATAAAAATGAGAGAGAGAGCAGAGGCACACCCTTTTGGCACATCAGCTGTCTCTGCCGACGAACACGCTGGAAAGGAAATATATTCGGCGACCCACAAGTGACGTCGACAATAACAAGTTCTTCAGAACATTCGAGTGAAGAGAAAGAGGAAAGATGAAAGGACGGAGAGGATGACACATTTGCGTATACTGGGAGTGAGGGAGGGAGAGAGGAGAGAGAGAGGGGAGAAGAGATAGAGAGAAGAGAGAGAAGAAAGAGAAAAAGGGGGGAGGAAAATGAGGGGGAAAGAAGGGGAGAGAGAAGAGAAAAGGAAGAGGATAAAGGGGGGAGGGAAGAAGGGGGGAAGTGAGGGGAGAGAGAAAGAGAGAGAGAGAGAGAGATAAAGGAGGGATGAGGGGGGAAAGAGAGAGAGTGAGAGAAGAGAGAAAAGAGAGGAGAGAGAAAAGAGAAAAGGGAGAGAAAAAGAAGAGAGAAGAGGGGAGAGAAAAGGGGAAGAGAGAAGAGAGAAAGAGAGAGAAGAAAGGAGGGGAGAGAAAGAGAAGGGGAGGGGAGAGAGAGAGAGGAGGGAGAGAGGAGAGAGAGAGGAGAAAGAGAGAGAGGAGAAGAAAGAAAGAGAGAGAGAGAAAAAAAGGAAAAGAAAGAAAAAAGGAGAGCAAAGAAAGAAAAAATAGAAAAAGAAAAAAGAGGAGAGCGAGAGAAAAACAGAAAGACAAGAAAGGGCATACCGATAGCCATCTAAGATAAATAGAAAGTGAGGAAGTCACAGAAGCCGAAATTGTATCTGAGGAGATCAGAACACAACAGGGAACGCAGAACAGCCAAGACAAACAAGCAATGCAAATAAAACCTCCTGACGAAGAACGGATCAAGACCCGCGTCCTCAGCTGAAGAATCACCGAATCAAACGAAAAGAAAGAAAGAAAGAAAGAAAGAAAAAAAAGCCAAAAGGCGTTCCTCCCAAACAACTACTTTTTTTCCCTCGACGCGGCGTATCTCATTTTTAATGAAAATTATTATTAATGTGAAGTTACTATTATTTAATGGAAGCTACTATCATTTTCCTCCCCTGTTTCATTCCGTTATCAATTACCCGGGTGTCTCAGATCACTAATGGGTTTTACATCTCTCTCACCATGAGACTGTTTGTTTGAGTACGAAAGGTCCGTAGCGTTCCGGTTACTCTTATAATAAAACGGATATTTTTGTTCTTCTGTTTGCCTGTGTTGATACAATATGATTTTTACGCTGGGGAGTATGTTTAGGAATGCTTTCATGTGTGTGTGTGTTTTTATGGTTGGTTTGGAATCATATTTATTCGTTTAAATGTGTGTTTAGGGTGTGGCCAGAAATGATTTGTTTGTCATACAGGAATAAGAAAATATATGGAGAGAATAAAAGATAAAAAAACAGAGTGGAAAAAGGGAGGTGGAAAATCTTAAAGGAATTTATCCAACAAAATGAAACGACTTTGTTATAGCTTATTCCGTAAAACATTAGCTATAGAATACCCTACACGAAATTAGTCTAAGATCCCCTCAATGATACATTTTTTTTTCACGTATCCTTTGTCACCGGATTATCGTGCTGTTTTTTTTTTTTCATTCTTCTTTCTTCGCTGCTTTCGTGGAGTCATGGTGGGGACATGCGACTCATGATAAGAGGATCTAATGATGGGTCAGTAAAACTCACACAATGGGGCTCATGTCAGCTGTTCCCTGCGGCGGAAAGTACTACAAAGAGGCTGTGATTATCTTTCATTCACAAATGGGGCGTTTCCTGCTTTCGGACGTGATAGCGAGAACTCTAGTCTGAATTCAGTTTTTTGTCGCTAATCATTATGATATCATGAAATGTGCGAAGAGGCCGTGTGGAGCTGATTTACGCACTTATTTCATACTATCAATGAAGAAATGAACACATACATACATCAGTATATATATCCACACACGCACACAGACACGCATTCATTCTGTACATATAAAAATGTATGTATGATGAAAGAAAGCACATAAAGTGCAGTGACTTTATCATTATCAAATATTCATCCTTATCAAATGGTCATTAAAACTGTAAGACCAAAACCCACAGTAACATGAAAAACAACAAATATTTAAGTCTACATCCATCTTTCCGTTTCTCTCTTAGATATATCACTTAGATGCATGCTTTATCCTTGCCTGTCACGTTAGATGTTCTTTGTAATATTATACACTCTGTAAACACCAATGGATAAAATATAATCCTCATTATTCGAATGCTTAAAGAGTGGTTACGTTATAAGAACAACATATTGAGAGATTTTTAAAATGTTTTCATCATTGGTACTATTTGTATAATAGTGTATACACACACACACACACATGCGAAAGAGAGAATTTTCACATATGCAACTATATTTCTTTCTCCCTCTGTGCACGCACACACACACACACACACACACACACACACACACACACACACACACACACACACACACACACACACACACACACACACACACACAGTGTATATAAATAGGATTTTATTTCATGGTTACAGATGACCCAAAGCAATTTTTTTTTTATACGGATTTTACGTTACTGAATTTAGTGAAAAACAAAACAAAACAAAACAAGTAATCCAAACATCTTAGTCGCAATGGAATTTGAGAGAAAGACATTTTAAAATTTAATAAAAGGGGGGGGGGGGGGGGAAAAAAAAAAATCCCCCCCCAAAAAAAAAATTTAAAGGCCCGTAATCCCAGATTCCATAATGAGTAGTAAAATTGACAAGTAGTAAAGTTTACGATATTCAGAAGAAGAAATAGAGGGGAAAGAGAGAGATGGGGGGAGATAAAGAAGGGAAGAATAAATAAGAGAGATGGGGGAGAGAGAGAGGAGGATCGAGATGAGAGAAGGAGAGGGAGGAGAGAAGTAGAAGGTGAGAGGGAGAAGAAAGAAGGAGAGAGAGGGGGGAGGAAA
>NC_051391.1:10595402-10615402 GCF_015228065.2 Penaeus monodon | reverse complement strand
AAGAATCTCGCTGCACCAGCAAATCTCTTGACCAAAAGCAGGGTGATGTTGGCTTACAGCGTAACTACTTCAACAATAGAGAAAGTAGCACCGTTAAATTGTGCAGCATAAAAAAAAAAAAAAAATATTACAAGCACATCAACGCTATATCTACAACAAAACAAAACCTAAACACATCGCCGCTACAGCATACAGCACTTCAAGCACATCCAAGCAAAACAAAACACAACACATTGTCACAACATACATCACACAGCCCACAGCTTGCACAACAACCAAAGCCCATCCACCGCATCAATCACTACAGGCACTACAACCCTACAAATATCCACAACAGCCTGTTATCCCCGCTCGGACTGCTTGTTAAGAGTAACAGCATGATTGAGCCCAATTGCCTCAAGGAGACACCAACGATGGTGCGTCTGATGCCAATAGATGGAGGTCGAGGGGCCCGTTTACCTGTTTACTTGTTTACGTGCTCGTTATTTGTTAACTTTTTTGTCCTTGCAGATTTTTTTCTTGCAGTGTTATTAATTTTCAACCGTAAAATGTAGTTAGAGGCATGCATAGGTCTTTCCAACGCGGACAAATAAATGGTAGCTTTGAGTTTTAGCCCATTTGGTTGGTCCAAATTTCTCGAAAAAAAGTATCAATAGGATATGTGAAAATTGATTTGCAGATTTAATGTCGCTGTATCACTGATCTCCACATTATCGATATACACATCGCAAAGGAAGATAGCTGGTGAATATAACATGGCATCCTGAAAATCCACGCTCTTCGACCCATTGCGGGGGGGGGGGGGTAGAAAGCAAAATAATGGAAATTAAATGAAAAGAAAGAAAGAAAGAAAAACAATGGGAATAAAAAATCATCATTTTATATTTATCATATATTTAATCACGTCACGATGTAGGCCAACCGTTATAAACACGAATCTTTATACCTCAGTCCATATATAAACATGAGAGAGAGAGACGCCTTGTTTACTTCTCACCGTAGCTAGTCTTCATGTACAATATAAAATATTTAAATCATGAAACCAAATTACCTCTTTCCATTGAACCTATGCAGTTTGGTACAGCGTATGTGCGTATTTCATTCGTGTACTTTCGTAATGTCTTATTGTGTGTGTGCGTGTGTGTGTGTGTGTGTGTGTGTGTGTGTGTGTGTGTGTGTGTGTGTGTGTGTGTGTGTGTGTGTGTGTGTGTGTTTGTGTGTGTATGTGTGTGTGAGTAGTTTTTAATCGACTATTTTTATGTATATATATACACCATTTATTTGCATGCTTATCTGCTTACATTATCTACTTTTTATCTTAATTTCATTCTATACAATTTATTATGTACATTATTAGTTTTTCAGTTACTTTATTAAAAAAAAAATAAAGATATAAAAACAAAAATAAAAATATCCAATAAAATGAAAATGAAATGTAAAGGCAAATGCAAATGAAACTGAACATAAAAAAAAGAACAAGAAAAAAGGAAAAATGAAAAACGAAAAGAAAAAGAAAACCAAAAAGAAAAAAAAGAAAAGACAAATAAATAAATAAATATGATAAACAACAATAAATAATAATAATAATAATAATAATAATAATAATAAAAACAAACGAACAATCCTGATACTGAAACCTCCGTGACCTATGTAAACCAAAGCACTTAGTGAATTAGTGAGAGTAAAAAAAAAAAAAAAAAAAAAAAAAAAAAAAAAAAGTGTGTTTACCTTGAAGGTCACGTGTCCGGTATGAGGTTTCGTGGTGGTTGGTTATTTTGTGTTAAATTTATTTCGGTTATTTTTTTCAATATACTTTTGGAGGGTGTTATATATGGCCGCTGAGAGAAAATGGGTGGGGTGGGGGGGGGGGAGGAGAGATGGAGGTGGGAGAGGAGGAGGAGGAGGAGGAGGAGGAAGAGGGGGAAGGAAAGGCGTGAAGAGGAGGAGGAGGAGGAAGAAGGTTAAGGAAAGGGGTGAAGAGGAAGAAGTGGAAGATGAGGGAATGGAAAAGAGGAAGAGGACGAGATGGAGGATTAATAGGAGTAGTAGATGGAAGAAGAGGGGGAGGGAGAAGAGGAAAGGAAGAGGAAGAATACGAAGAAAAAGCAAAAGAAAAAGAGGAAGAGGAAGAAGAAGAGGAAGACAAAGAAACAGGAAAATAAAAGGAGAGATGGATGAAGAGGCTAAGGCGAGCTGGAATGAAACCTAGGGGCCCACGACATGCAGAGGCCCATGCAACTTTCTTTTTTTTTTTTCTTTTCGATGCTGTTAACAGTATGAATGCGGCAAAAGCACCCTTCGAGGCTTCTTTGATACGAGAGGCATTATGGGCATAGGGCCTACATATCCTACAGGCTTATATAGGCTACAACTTAGGGCCTCTCAAGCCTAGGGATCCCCTGAGCTAGAGGTGAATTTCCATGAGCCTTGGGGCCCTATAACGTCATAATACGGACCTGGGTAAGAGGGAGAGGGTGAAGAGGAAAAAAAATGAGAGAAACTGGATGAAGGAGAGGGAGAAAGACGAAGAGAAAGATGAAGAGAAGAGGATATGAAGATGACGAGGAGGCGGAGAGATCAGATGAAAATTCGCTGACAAGAAGAAAGAGAAAAAAGGAAATAAGAAGAGAAAGAGAGAGAGAGAGAGAGAGAGAGAGAGAGAGAGATATTAAGAGAGAGAGGAGAGAGAGAGAGAGGATGAGGAGGAGGAGGAGAGAGAGAGAGAGAGAGAGAGAGAGAGAGAGAAGGAGAAAGAATGAGAGAGAGAGAGAGAGGGAGAGAGAGAGAGAAAAAAAAGACAGGCATACTTGCGTGTATGGGGAAGGGGTGGAGGGGGGGGGAGGTTGTCCTTGGTAGACCATGACAGTTTGTCATTCTAATAAATGTGATTTAGACATGGCAAATGCATGTGACACACAATAGATATTTAACTTTTATAACCTATACATACCAGGCTACTTACGTCTGGTGTAAATATCGATCACCGTATCTCAAAATATAACGTGTTACCTAGGGATAATGAATTGAAAAATTAATTGATTATAGCAGCAAATCATGGTAATAATAATGACAGCAAAGATACCAACACACTGAAAAAAAGAAGAAGGGGAAGAAGAAGAAGAAGAAGATGATGATAAAAGAGAAGGAGGAGAAGGAGAAAGAGGCGGAGGAGGTTGGAGGAGGAGGAGGTTGGAGGAGTAGGAGGAGGTTGGAGGAGTAGGAGGAGGAGGAGGAGGAGGAGGAGGAGGAGGAGGAGGAGGAGGACGAGGAGGAGGAGGAGAAGAAGAAGAAGAAGAAGAAGAAGAAGAAGAAGAAAAAGAAGAGGAAGAAGAGGAAGAAGAGGAAGAAGAAGAATAAAGAGACAAGGAAGAAGAAAAAGTAAAAAAAAAAAAAGAGGAAGAAAAAGAAAAATATTAAATGAAAGACACGGAAGAAAAGCAAAAAGAAAAAAAAAAGAGAAAGAGAAAGAGAAAGAACACAAATAGCTAACGCAAAGTAAACAAAAAAAAAAAAAAAAAAAAATGGATTCGAAACGTAACGTTACTTAGCAGATTCAGTGGAAGTACGAGTCGCGGTCATAACGTCACAACTGTCATTTAACGTGCAACCGGCAAGTATTTAGAGAACAATACTTGGCAGGGATATTGCAAGGTCATTAAAGCCAAACATCTATGCAATGCAGACAGTGTGTGCAACCTTTTGTGTGTGTGTGTGGCCTTTTTTTCGACTCCTGGCTGCTTCGAAGCTTCGGTGACTCATCGCTATGATTCTTTGAGGTGCGTGTTTAATAATGGTTGATGGATAATACAGATAAATGTGCTAGACATCAGAGGTCATATAGTACAATGGTAAAGTATAATGGCGAAGAGGGTAGAAAGATATGAGTTAATGAATATGATAAGTGGACAGACGAAGGGGACGAGGAAGAGAAGGTGAGGGGGGGGGGGAGAAAGGGCTTGAGGGCTGAGGTCCAAGGAAATTGTTTCTACGCCCCCCCCCCTAAAGAAAGGACAGTCAAAGAAAGGAGGTGGAGGAGGAAGAGGAGGAGGAAGGGGGGGGGGAGGTGTTTGGGATTATTGTTAGTGTAATTGTTGTTGTTGAGGAGGAGGAGGAGGAGGAGGAGGAGGAGGAAGGAGGGAGGGAGGGAGGAAGGGAAGGAGGTGGAGGAGGAGGGGGGGGGGGAGGAAGGGGGAGGTGTTTAGGATTATTGTTAGTGTAATTGTTGTTGTTTTTATTGGTGTTCTTCCTGTTAATGTGATGATAATGATTATGGCACTACTAATAATAACGGTAATGATAATAATAACAATGGTGATAATGAAAATAGGAATGTTAATAATAATATTGATAATAATGAGAATGATGACTATCATTATTATTATTTTTATGTGATGATGATGATGATGATGATGATGATGATGATGATGATGATGATGATGATGATGAATGATAATGATAATGATAATGATAATGATAATGATGATAATGATTATGATGATGATGATGATTGTCATTATAAATAAATACATATATATATTATATATATATATATATATATATATATATATATATATATATACACTTTTTTTCCTCTGGAAACAAGACTATTCGTTTGAGCTTCAATAATTATTTTGTTACTTCCTTAGTGGTTTGTGTTGCCATTATAGTAAAGCGGGCAATATATATCAATCTCAGTTAATCTATTTACTGTGTTTTGATTTAGTTATTCTTTTCTTGACTGTATTGTGGAGTATGAAATGAGGTTAGGAGAGGGGGGGGATATACATTAATTTAAATGCCTTTTTTTAGGGGGGAAAGCCCGGACCCAGATAGAGATCGTGCGAGAGGAGTATAGGCAGGGTTTATAGAGAGGACGTAGATCTTATATAGAATTGTTTCCTGGAAAAAAGGAAACAAACGATAAAGATTTTACTCTTTTTGTTGCCCTTCCGGCTAGATCGGTGAATCCCCTATCTTCAAAAACAATAGATTATAACAAAGAGCGGCTTCTCCTCTCTCCTCTCTCTCTCTATTTCTCTTTTCTCTTCTTTCTCTCTCCTTATAAAAAATTTTTTTAAAAAAAATAAATTAAAATAATATTTTTAAATAAATATAATTTTTTTTTTTTTTTGGGGAAGATTGTTTTTATATTTTAAAAATTTTGGGTTTAAAAATATAAAGGGATAATTTTTTTTATATTTATTTTTGTTTATTATTTTTTTAAATTATTTTTTTAAAAATTAAATTTAAAAAAAAATTTTTTTAAAATTATTTGTTTTAAATTTTTCCCAAAATTTATTTTATTTATTTTTAATTAAAAACATTTCTTTTTCCAACTTTCTTTTTTTATTTTCTTTTCCTTTTTTTTTTGTTTAGTTCAAAGGGTTTAACCCCCTTAAATCTTTATAAAGGGATTTAAAAAATTTATCAGCTTTGGGGAGAAATCTTTTTAAAGGGTGGTTTTTGGGTTCAGGGGGGTTTAAATCCTTTTAGGGGTTTAAAAAAAATTTTATTAATAGGGGGTTTATACCTAAATTCTTTTTTTTCCCTTTTCGTTTTTCCGTTAAATCTTTTTTTTTTGATAAAAGGGGAAACCCCCCCTTTTTCCCTAACCGCAATACCTCCCCCCGGGTTTAAAGTGGGGGGGGCCCCCAAAAAAAAAAATCCCCCTCCCCTCAATATTCTCCTCCTCTCTTTTCTCTTCTCTCCCTTCTCTCCCCTTTTTTTCTTGGTCTCCCTTTATCTCCTCTCTCTCTTTCCCCGCTCTTTTTGGTTCTTTTCCTCCCCTTCTCTCTCCTCTCTCTCCTCCTTTCTCTTTTTTTTTTTTTTCCCCTTTCCCTTCTTTTCTCTTTTCTCTCTCTCTCTCCACACCTAACCATCCTTCATCCTCTCTTTTCCTCCCTTCTCCCTTTCCTCCCTCTCTTCCTCCCTTCCCCCCTTCCTTTTCTCCCCTCTTTCCCTCCCATCTATCCACCCCATCCACTCTCCCTTATTGCCTCCCTCCCTCCCTCCTTCTCACCCCACCCCCCCCTCCTTCCTTTCCCTCCCCCCCCTCCTCTCTCTTTCACCTTTCCACCCCCCTCTCCCTTATTCCCTCCCTCCCTCCCTCTCTCCTTCCCCTTCAGTTCCCTTTTTAACACCTCTCCTTCCATTCTCCTTTTCTTGTCACTAAGCCACTAACTTGTCGCGAGTCTTATACTTGAGGTAAACGATAGTTAGTGAAAGCAGAGAGGGAAAAGGAGCGTTCAGTTAACCTTGTGATGAATGAAGGTGAGGTGAAGATAGAGGGCGAAGGAGGAGGAGGAGGGAGGGAGGGGGGAGGGGGGGGGGTGGGTGGGAGGAGGAAGGAGGAGGGGGAGGAGGGGGGGGAGGGAGAAGGAGGGGGAGGGAGGGAGGGAAAAAGGGGGGGGAGGGGGAGGGGGGGGGAGGAGGGGAGGAGGGGAGGAGGAGGGGGAGGAGGAGGAAGGAGGGGGGAGAAAAGAGAGAGAGAGAGGGAGAGAGAAAAGAGAGAGAGAAGAGAGAGAGGAGAGGAGAGAGAGGAAGAGAGAGAGAGAGAGAGAGGGAGGGGGGGGGGGGGGGAGGAGGAGGGGGGAGAAAGAATAAGAATAAGAATAAGAATAAGAAGAAAAAAAGAAAAGATAAGAAAAGAAGAAAGAAGAAAAGGGGGCGGTGGAGGTGAAAAGAAGAAAAAAAATAGAGAAGAAAGAGAGGAAAAGGAGAAGGAGGAAAAAAGGGGGGGAGGAGGGGGAAAAAAAATGTTGAGGTAGTGTTAATAGTAGTAGCGGTAGTAATAATAGTAATAATGGTAAAAGTAGTAGTAACCAAAGACTTAACCAATACTAGCAGCAGTAGGAGGTAGAGGAAAAGGAATAATAGATTTGAATTAAATTTAAAAGTAAAATCAGAAGTAGTTGTCGGATGAATACGAACGTACTAGGAAACGACATGCATCAAGTACCGTATTTTCACATTTCTCTTCATGCCTAAAATCTCTCCTTCTATATGTAAATTTAGTGAAAATGAATAAAAAAGGAAATAGAAAGAATACGAAGGAATGAAGAAGAAAAGGGTAGAAAGGAATTGACAAAACATATCGAGTCGTTTGGTGCTAAATAAATTCTTTAGACAAATTAATAATTCATGTTTTACGCTGTGAAAGCGATTTGTAATCCGTTCGCCGCTCTTAATTGCGATAAACGAGTTAATTAGAAAACGAGTTCAGACCATAGCTATCACTTACGTATCATTTATTTTTATAATTCGATCATTTATCCATCTCAGCAATTACCTCTTGCGCTCGTTACCCCGTGATAGTTTACTAATCGACGCTGACGAGCTATTGATTTTTTGTATATATATCGTTTTATTTTTTTTAGAGCATTACGATAACCAGTTTATGTCTGGACTTCCGTAATTTACGCTCGTAGCCCAACAACGCAAGTTCACACTCTCGCAAAAGCAATGCGTAAACCATCCTCCTTTGCGCTCTCATTAGTCGCTTGTCCGCCACCGTCTCCCTGCGGTTCGTCCTCATCAAGAACAAGTACAGAAGCATAAATCAGCAATCATTATTGCGTTGGCCCAAATAGCCTCCAACTGAGTGGTTACAGGTATACTGTTCCCGGTACTTCATTTCTCTCACTTACATGTAGCCGGTCAAACTTGTTCGCTAATCAACTTATTCCCCTTACCCTCCTTGCCCGTCCTTTAAGGTCTCCTGGTCCCGTACCTACCCACCCCTGACCCTTTGTCTATCCTTTGGGGGTGTTACAAGGTATTTCTAAATTCCCACTCCTAGGTTCTCCTGGCTACCCGCCTAGGTTCCCTATATATATGTATATATATATATATATATATATATATATATATATATATATATATATATATATATATATATATATCTTTGGTTACTTAAATCATCCATTGGTGTTCCCTATGTAATCCCTGGTCTCCTAGCTATCCAGGGATTACTCTGTCTTGTCGTTTTTTTTTCTTATCTGTCCCCTTGTTCCCTACATATCTTTTGGGTGGTCCCTTAACTACGTCAAAGAATTCCATAGTGGGCTCTAAATACCCAACCTCGCTGGTTCAACCCTAGAAGTGCCTGCTCTGTCCGGTAATGTCTCCCTCCCCCCAACCTACTCTCTAACACTCCTCTTTCTCCGAAGTGTCCCTTGTCACTTCACTCTGCGCCTAGTCTCCTATCCCCTACCCCCACCTCCCTCGCTATCCCGAGCCTCTGACTATCCCCGGAACATTCTGTCTATCCCCGCTTATCCTTTCTTGTGCAGGGACGAAAGGAGAACAGTTCTCTTCACACCTGCGCGTTATCTCCCAGACAACAAACACACAACCTTCACGACGTTATCTAAAGGGAGTGATGAGGAGTCGGGGTTTTTGCGTTAGAGGGTTGTGAGTCTTTTGTTCTTGTGGGTGAGTAATGGCGCTGAGGTTGGTGGTAAGAGAGAGAGAGAGAGAGAGAGAGAGAGAGAGAGAGAGAGAGAGAGAGAGAGAGAGAGAGAGAGAGATGAGAGAGCAGAGAGAGAGAGGAAGAGAGGAGAGAGAGAGGAGAGACAGAGAGACAGACAGATAAACACACACACACACACACACACACACACACACACACACACACACACACACACACACACACACACACATACACACACACAGATAAATGACGTTTAATATTTTGCTATAAAAAGAAGACAACATGGCAACAGCATACTTCAAAACACGTGTCAGAAACGAAACTCGAAAAGAGAGAGAGAGAGAGAGAGAGAGAGAGAGAGAGAGAGACCGAGAGAAAGAATGAGCCAAAGAATGACATACATCCAACGAGATGCAAAAATGTCCATCCGTAATGAGCGCTCGTGGGAAGCCCTGAATGCAGACACAGGCATATGGTGAGCACATGTATAGTGAGAAAGACATTAACTGATCATATCCCGTCTCCATGTGGACGTTGCACCATCACTCACCGCAACCAGGTTATCAAGCATGTCGGGCGAAGTAAACAAATGCAGATGACTAAAAGATTGTGTAGAAACGAGTGCTGGCAGCCGTTCAAACACGCGTACTCTCTGGTGCGTACTTGCATATGAACTGAAAACATTGGGGTTTATTTGAAAAAGGCGAATGCTATTGTTATAGGGGGGGGGGGGGGGGGGGTATTATTTTTAAAAAGTAAAAATTTTTTAAAATTTAAAAATTATTTTTTTGGGGGTAAAGTTTTGATTTTGGTAAGTTTTAAAAACGGAAGGGGAAAAAACGGAATCTTAAGTAAACAGAAAAAAAAAAAAATTTTGACCTTTTAAAATCCGGAAAAGAAAAAAAGAAAAAATTTGAAATCTCAGAAAAGGAGGAAGAACAAGAATGACACGAAAAAAACCAAAAAACAAAAAAAAAACAAAAAAGAAGAAAGAAAAAAAAAAAAAAAAAACCAGCAAACGCAGGTAAACAGGAAAAGAACCCAAAAAGGGGAAAAAAAGACGGAAAAAAAACCCCAAAAAATTTAAAAACCGCGGAAAGGGGAAATAGAAAATAAACCCCAAAAAATCCCCCACTAAATCGGGGCGAAAAACCTAAAAGGGAAGAAAAACCCCGAGCCGCCCCCCACCCCCCCCTTGGTAGGGGTGGGGGGAAAAAATTTTAAAAAAAATTTTGCTTGCCGGGGCCCTTTTCAAAAATTTGTGTTTTCTTTTAGGTTTTGGGGGGGAGGGGGGATGGTCGAATGGGTTTTAAAATGTTTTCCCTTTTTTTTGGAAATTTTTTTCCCCGTTGGGTTTTTTTTTTAAAGGGGGGTGGGGGGGGTTTTGGGGGGGGTTTTTTTTTTTTAACGCTTGGTCAGTGTTTGTTGGGGTTTGTCCCCCCTTTCTTTTTTTTTTCTTTTTTTCTTTTTTTTTTGGTCCCCCTTTTTTTGGGTTTTTTTTTTCTTTTCTTTTTTCAGGGTTTCGGGTTGTTTCCCCCGTCGGTGCTTTCTTTTTTTTCTCTTATTTCTTTCTTCTGGGCCCTTGCTTTCCTTTTCTTCTCCTCTTTTCTCCTTTCTCTCTCTCTTTCTCTCTCTTCTTCTCTCTGTTACTCCCCTCTTTTGTTTTTCTCTTTTCTCTTCTCTTCTCTCTCTTCTTTCTCTCTTCTTCTCTCTTTTCTCTTTTCTCTTCTTCTCTGTCTCTCTCTCCTGTCTCTCTCCCCTTCTTCTCTCCCCCTCTTCTCTCTTCTCTCTCCTCCTCTGCCTCTTTCTCTGTCTCTGTCTCTGTCTCTCTCTCTCTCTCTCTCCTCTTCTCTCTCTCTCTCTTTCTCCTTCTTTTTCTCTCTCTCAGTCTCTCTCTCTCTCCTCTTCTCTCTCTCTCCCCATACCATCATCTCTCTTTCTCTCTCGAAAATCACTAAAAAAAAAAAAAAAAAAAAAAAAATCTGAATCACAAACACACGACTAGATATATTCGAACAATTAATACAACAGAAAGAAAAACTGGCTTAGCAAGCACGTTATTATTCCTGGATAGCATAAGTATAAAGATTCAAAGGGGCAAAAAAGACGCACTCACCTTTCCTTGCACCAAAGCATATGTTATCTTTAATGGTGTTAATGAAAATTATGATAAATATTAAATCACTAATGAAAGGATACTATACTCTATACTCATATATATATATTCACTTACAAACACACACATATATAAATACACATACAGGCACACACACATACATACATACATACATACATACATACATACATACATACATACATACATACATACATACATGCATACATACTACATAACATACATACATACATACATACACATACATACATAAATACAATTTAAAAACATACATACATACAACAACTACAACAACAACAATATAACATATATATATATATATACATAAATAATAAAAAAAAATATATATATAATATATATATATATATATATATATATATATATATATATATATTATATATGTATATATATATATATATATAAAATATATATATAATATATATATATTTATATATTATACACACACACACAACACACACACACATATATACACACGAATGCGAATATATGTTTATATATCATTGTGTTAAGTTACGCAGATTTATAAATACGAATGTGTGAGTGGACATGTATGCAAGTCAGTGCATGTCCGTGTGTGTTTTGCGTATGAGCGTCAGATTGTTTGTGTTCACTTGATATAGTAAGCTAATCATTTCTTTACAAGAAAAGGGAGAAAAAGAAGGAGTCACACCACCGCCGCATTCCTGAGGGAGCATTTGAACTCCCACACAAAGCTTCACGTCCCTAATCTTTGCTCTTCCCATCGTGAACGTGTGAATTCTGAGTGTACGTTATTCCACGTTCGTCATCCCAGTAGTCTTGCGAATAAACACGAGTCAAATACTATGTTATCATAGTATTTGATATATATAGATAGATAGATAGATTGATTGATTGATTGATTGATTGATTAATTGATTGATTGATAGATAGATAGATAGATAGATAGATAGATAGATAGATAGATTGATAGATAGATAAATAGATAGATAGATGGATAGATAGATGGATGGATAGATATATATATAGATAGATAGTTACATAAATAAATATATGTGTTTATGTGTGGGTGTACGCGCGCGTATATATACGTATATATATATATAATATATATATATAATATTTTTATTATATACTATATAAAATATATTATAATTTTAATTTTATATATAAACACAAACAATAAATCAAAAAACAAAACAACAAAAAACACACAAAACAAACACAACCAAAAAACACATATTATAATATATATATATAATATATTTTAATATATATATATATTATATATAAAATATATATATATATACAAAATATATATATATATATATATATAAAATATATATATATATATATATTATATATATATATATATATATATATATAATAAAATATATATTTATAATATAATATATATATATATATATATACTGTACATAACAAAAAAAAAAAAACAAAAAAAACCAACAAAAAAGACAACACACAAAAAAAAAAAAAAAACTATATATATTATATTATATGTATGTTGTATGTATGTATGTTATATATAATATAAAATAAATTAAAAAAAAAATAATATATATAAATAATAATTTTATAATATATTATATATATATAATCTATATATATATATATATATATATATATATATTATATTAATATATATAATAGTAAAAACTCTCTACCGTATTGATACATTGGTAGAAAAACCCACAATCACAAACTGGATTTATCAAAAACGAGACAACAGTTCCGAAATCATATATATACATACATACATATATATATATATATATATATATATATATATATATATATAATTATATATAATAACATCCCAAAAACAACAACCACACACACAAAACACACACACACACACACCACACACAACACACCACACACACAAACACACAAAAACACACACACAACACACACACACACACAAAACACACACACAAGAGACACACACACATATCACCAACAATTATTACCTAAGTAACTACTCTCCTGGGGAAGGGTCATGGGTCACCCACTCACTATAAAGACCCAATCAACATGACGTCAACATGGCGCCAAGTAGTTCGTCAAACGCCACATCGGTTATGGCACCAAAAACAAAAAAAAAAAAAGAAAGAAGAAGAGAAGAAAGAAAAAGAAGAAGAAAAAGAAGAAGAAGAAAAAGAAGAAGAAAAGTAAAGAAAAGAAGAAAAAGGGGAGGAAAAGAAAGAAAAGAAAAAAAAAAATATGTGTATGTGTGTGTATGTGTGTCCTACCCCCCCCCCCCTTCCCTCCCTCCCTTCCTCCCTTTCTCCTTCCCTCTTCCTTCTCCCCATTATTCCGTTCTCTCTCTTCCTCCCATTCTCTCACCACCGCGCCCAGCAACACCTCTTCTTATAAGGAAAAAGAGGAAGAGGAAGGAGGAAGAGGAGAAGAAGGAGGAAGAGAAAGGAGAAGAAAATGGAAGTAGAGAGAAAAGAGAGAAAAGAAGAGAATGAGAAAAGGAAGATAAAGAAAGGGAGAAAGGATAGAATGGATAAAGAGAGATGGAAAATGTAACAAGAAACATAAGGCCAAAGAAGAAGGGGAAAGAAGGATGGAGGGAAAGGAAGAAATTAATAAACGAAGGTAGAAAGGAAAGAGAGAAGATAAGAAAGCTAGAATTATGATAGTAAGGGTGAAGAAATTTGGGAAGAAGGAAATGATGCGGAAATGAAGAAAATAAAGTTTTAAGTTATGAGAGAGATAAAAAAGAGAAAAACAAAAACAAACTGCAAAAAAAGAAGAGAAAACAAAACCAAGAAAGGAAGAAATAATTAAATAAAGATGGAAATATATTACAAAAAAAAGAATAAAAAAAAAAAACGGATAGTCATCACCCTTTTAGCAGAGCACAACGAAGCAATTTTCTCACTCGTGTCCCAACAGAGCGCCCGTTGCTCTGTTCACCCCCCCCCCCACCCCGCCGCTTGCTTGGGGTTGGGGGGGGGGAGAGGGAGATGGGGAGCGTTGCTAGCGACTGGCATGGGGGAAGGGGGGAGGGGGGAGAGGCTCTGAGGGGATAGTGGGTGGGTCTGTCTGTCTATTTGCCTGTCTATATGAATGCAAACACACACACACACACACACACACCACAACACACACACACACACACAACACACACACACAACACACACACACACACAAAAAATACAAAAATATATATATATATATATATATATATATATATATATATATATACATATATTCATAGCCATATCCAGTATTCGACAATATAAACAAGGAACCTCTATAAAATTAAGGCACCTGGTGACTCGAAACCGCGAACCGGACTCTTAACCCACTCGGCCATCGAGGCGAGGGACACAAGGCGCGGATTGGAGGCGGGATTTGCGTGATTCCTTTTCTTCGTGTGTGTGTGCGTGTGTGTGTGTTCTTGTTATTATTGTATTTGTTATTATTATTATTGTTATCATTATCATCATAATTATCATCATCATCATCATCATCATCATTATCATTATTATTATTATTATTATTATTATTATTATTATTATTATTATTATTATTATTATTATTATTATTATTATTATTATGATTTTTTTTTTTTTTTTTTTTATTTTTTTTCATTGTTATTATTATTATTATTCCATTATTATTATTATTGTTCTATTATTATTATTATATTATATTATTATTATATTATTATTATAGTATATTATATTATATTATTATTTCACATTATATTATTATATCATATACATAATATTTCATTATATGTTAGCTTATATTATTATTATTTTATTAATTATCATTATCATATTATATTTTATTATTATATTTATTATTATTAAATTCTTATTTATTATTAATATATTATAATTATATATCATATTTCATAATTATCTTATCACTATTATTACATCATTATTATTTCTAGCGTACTCATTATATTATATATTTTTATATTACATTATCTTAATTCTTATTTATGTTATCATCATACCTTTTATTATTTTCATAATTAGCTCTAATCAATTTATTTCATATTATAGTTTCACATTATTATTACATCATATATATATATATTATATATTATGATATAAAAGAAAATATATATTATAATTTTTATGATATCAACAACATCCTTTACATACATTTTTTCACTTACACCTACATTTTCATTCACCAAATCACATTTATATATATATATATATATTATAATATATATTATTATATATATATTATTATATAATATATTTATATATATTTTCACAACACACATATCTACCAAACCACACAACATACACTCATATATATATATATATTATATATATATTATATATATATTATAATATATATATATTATAACTGTATATATATATTATATATACAACTTAAAAAATATACTAAAAAAAACGTATATTATTATATTCTTACACAATTAATATATAATATCAGAAAAAGATAAGTAGGAGAGTGAATAGAGTTACAGAATATCAGACTGAGAAAGGAAAATTGACTAAAGAAGAAAGTATTATTATTTTAAAGAATTGAAAAGAAGAGAAGAACGAGAGAAGAGAAGAGAGAGAGAGAGAGAGAGACAGACAGACAGAGAAGAGACAGAAGACGAGAGAGAGCGAGAGAGCAGAGACAGAGAGAAAGAGAAGAGAGAGAGAGGAGAGAGAAGGAAGAGAGAGAAGAGAGAAGAGACAGAGAAGACGACAGAGACAGAGAGAGAGAGAGAAGAGAGAGAGAGAGAGGAGAGAGGAGAAAGAGAAGAGAGAAGGAGAGAGAGAGAGAGAGAGAGAGAGAGAGAAAAGAGAGAGAGAGAGAGAGAGATGAGGGGAGAGAGAGAGAGAGAGAGACATAGAGACAGAGAGAGAGAGACATAATAGAGAGAGAGAGAGAGAAACATAGAGACAGAGAGAGAGAGAGAGAGAGAGAGAGAGAGAGAGAGGGAGAGAGAGAGAGTGTAAAAGGCTATCATCCTTAGTACAATGGTGAACAGAGGGTAGTTATGCTTGTTAACGGCTTGACTCTTTATTTCTGAGAGTTGACACCACGAAGTATAACATGTTTAGTTATACGGGTTATAGGGCCGCGCGGAGGTCACGGTCAGCTGCCCGGAGAGAGGGCGGAGCTGACCTTAGTGCGGTGGTAGCTTAGCACGAACTCTCGGTCAAACGAGGTCAGATATAAAATGTGACCTCCGCCCTCGCTGAGCAGGTGGTTCTTATTTGGGACATTTGGATCCACGTGGAAAACAGCCACGTGGTCCACTGGTAATAGAAATATAATTATCCACATCCTGTAACAGAAATAGAATTATCCACATCTTATAGAGAGAGAGAGAGAGAGAGAGAGGAGAGAGAGAGAAGGAGAGAGAGAGAGAGGAGATCGGAAGAGGAGAGAGGGAAGAGAGGGGAGATGGAGAGAAGAGAGAGAGGGGAGAGAGAAGAGAGAGAGAGAGAGAGAGAGAGAGAGAGAGAGAGAGAGAGACAGAGACAGAGAGACAGAGAGAGAGAGAGATCAAGCTAAAAATAGACCGATTTAAAAGCAGAGGGCGCTTACAAGAAGAAGATATGAAAGGGGCGTTAGCGAGTTGTCTGCCTCCTCTCATGACCTGGTTCCTGGGAGGTCAAGTGTGAAGAAGAAGGAGGGATAAAGATGGAGAAGATAGAGGAGAAATAGGAGGAGAAAAAGGATGGAGAAGGAAGAGTAAATGGATGAAGAAGAGGGTGATGAGGATGAGGTTGATGATGATGATGATGATGATGATGATGATGATGATGATGAGAAGGAGGAGGAGGAAGAGGAGTAAGGAAGGAAGGAAGGAAGCAGAAAGGAAGAGAAAGAGGTAAAAGAAGACGTTGGGAGTGGATGAGGATGAGGATAAGGTTGATGAGGAAGAGGATGATGATGATTATGATGATGAGGAGGACGAGGAGATGAGGATGAAGATAAGAAGAAGAGGAATTAGAAGAAGATGGATGGAAGAGGAGGTGAAAGAAAACAAGAAGAGAAAGAAGAAGATAGATGGAAGAAGAAAGAGAGATGAAAAAGAGATAATAACTAAATATGAGGGCGAGATGACTGAGAAAAATAAAAGAAGAAAAGAAAACAACATAAAAAAAAACACAAAAAGCCCCCCCCCCCAAAAAAAAAAAAACCCACACATAAAAAAAAAAAAGACAAAAGAACTTACAAGAAAACAAACAAGCAAACAAACAAACAAACAAAGGCCCCGAGAGCCAGGATCGGCTTAAACAACGTCTCAGCAAAAAAAAAAAAAAAAAAAAAAAAAAAAACAGGAATAAACCACAAGGAAGAGAAACAGGAACAGACACAGAATGACAGAAGCCAAGCAGCTGTTGGCAGTTGCAAGGAGCCGGCACTTGCAACCTCCATTGTTGTTGGGTTTTTGTGCTCACTGTATGGGAGAGAAATGCAACATTAATACTATTAATACTATTAATACTATTGATGTGTAATTTTATTATTGAGTTTGCTTAATTTTCGATTAGTAATAGAAAAGACAAATGCTTATTATGATGGATAATTAATGACAAAGAAAAAAAAAGAGAGAAAAAGAGGGAAATACGAAGAGAAAAAAAAGATGCAGAATAAAAAAAAAATGTAAATTGATAAAAAAAAAAAAAAAACATAGAGTTGATTGAAAAAACAAAGATACAGAAGAAAAAAAAAAAAAAATAAAAGTAAAATAAAAACGAAATAGAGAAAAATACTCAAATAATAAAAAAAATACGTAAAGGTGATTTAAAAAAAATAATATGAATACGAAAGAAGAATGATAAAGAATAACGGAATACAAAACTAAAAAGAAATGAAAAAAACACAATAAACCAAGAAAAATAAAGAGAAAACAAGAAAGAAAATACCAATAAAAAATCCAAAATTAAATCCTACCTGGCACCCCCACCCCACCCCCCCAATATACACCTAGGCCTACATAATTCCCCCTACAGGCCGCTCCTCCCACACAAATCTCATAACACAACCAATATATACACAACCCCCCCCCCCACACACACACAACCAAACCGAAAATCCCCACACATAATCACCCCCCACACGTACCTCCCCCCCCCCCCATAAACCCCCACAGTACCCCAATACCCATCCCCACTCCCCACACATACATACCCCAACACTCCTTCTAAGTGCTCCCCTCCCCCTCCCCCTCCCCACACGCACACGCAAGTACCGCCACACGTAACGCTCCCCATCCTCCCCCCCCCCCATCCAATAAAACCCTTAATACCTGCTCCCTCACATATCACCCCCCCCCCACAAACTCCTCACACATACCCCCTCTCCCCCCAACATTTCTCCCATGCCTGCCCGACCCCCAACACTTCTCCCACGCCCCCCCCACACACTTATTTGAAGCCTCCTCCCTCCCCTTTCGTGTCTAAGAAAAGGAAGCCTTTGGCAAGAAACGATCAGAGACACACACGAGTCTTATTTAGGATTTAAGTATTTAAAGGATTCAAAGTTTTAAGGATTTAATGG
Source organism: Penaeus monodon (assembly GCF_015228065.2). Taxonomy (NCBI): domain Eukaryota; kingdom Metazoa; phylum Arthropoda; class Malacostraca; order Decapoda; family Penaeidae; genus Penaeus; species Penaeus monodon. The sequence continues at coordinate 10,597,304 of NC_051391.1, read as the reverse complement.
TTTTTAGGATTTAATTTTAGGGTTTTATAATTCTAAGGATATAATTTTGGGATTTTGTAACTTTAGGTATTCAATTTTTGATCTTTAAAATTTTAGGGATATAAACTTAGGATTTTATCATTTTCCAGGATTTCATTTTAGGATTTTATCATTTTAGGGATATGATTTAGGAACTTTAAAGATTTTATCCTAGGGTTTTGTTATTTTAGGATATAATTTAGGATTTCCTGTTAGGATGTCTGGGATTCATGTTAGGATTTTCGGATGATTCACCGCGTGTCTTTTCGTTGTCTGTTCCTGAAAGAGTTGAGAAGGTAATGAGAGAGAAAGGGAGAAAGGAGAAAAGAGAGAGAAGGAGACAGAGGAAGAGAGAAGGGAGGACGAAAGAGGGAGAAAAGAGAGAAGAGAGGGAAAGGGAGAGGTAGGGGAGAGAAGGGAGGAAGGGAGAGGGAGACAGAAGAGGAGAGAAGTGAAGGCGGGAAGGAAGGAGAAAGGGGAGAAAGGAAAGGAGAGAGGAAAGAGAGAGAGAGAAAGGAAGAGAGAAGGGAAAACTGGAAAGGGAAGGAGAGAGGGAGGGAAAGGAAGAAGAGGAGAGAGGAGGTATGAGAAAATGAGTATCTTCAGTGCAAGGTTTCGAATATATAATTATATATTCGTCAGAAATAATGCATTTCTATCTATCTATCTATCTATCTGTCTATTTATAGATAGATAGATAGATAGATAGATAAATAGAGGGATAGATAGATAGATAGGTAGATAGGTTGATAGGTAGATAGATAGATAGATAGATACTGAAAGACACACAGACAGACAAATAGATAGATAGATAGAAAGATAGATAGGTAGGCAGGTTGATAGAGAGAGAGAGAGAGAGAGAGAGAGAGAGAGAGAGAGAGAGAGAGAGAGAGAGAGAGAGAGAGAGAGAGAGAGAGAGAGAGAGAGAGAGAGAAGCGAAGGAGAGGCAGAGGAGTAAGGGAGAGAGAAAGCGAAGGAGAGGCAGAGGAGTAAGGGAGAGAGAAAGCGAAGGAGAGGCAGAGGAGTAAGGGAGGATTATTTTGATATAGCCTACGTCATATCACTCGTAAACTCACACATACAGATACACAACCCTGCCTCCCCCCCCTACACACACACACGTACACACACCACACACACACACACACACACACACACACACACACACACACACACACACACACACACACACACACACACACACACACACACACACACACACACACACACAAGCACACCCTGTATAAACTAGGATGTTGCGTCAGAGTCTTCACTTTGCATATAACTTTTCTCTATGAAGATCTGCATCCTCCAAAGAGCATCCTGAAGGCGAGATGTAAGCTTGACGGAGGCTGCGTGAGTGAGGGAGAATGCGGGAGATGAAAACTGTGCTTGTGATGATGTTTGAGCGTAATGATACTTATGGTGATAATGCTGATGGGAAAGGTGATGATAATGATAATGGTTGTTGCTCTTGTTATCACTGTTGTTGTTGTTATTGGTATTGCTATTATTGGATGAAAAAATTCATAACGATAATAATTTTACTAATTTGTATTCCACCATACTTGCTACTACCCCCACTACTACTGCTACTATTACTACTACTACTATGCCCACAATTACCACGACCGCTACTGTTACAACAACAACTACAAATACTATTACTACTACCACAGCTACTACTACTGCTACTACTACTGTTGCTACTACCACCAATGCTACTACTACAACTACTATTATTGATACTGCAACGTTTACCGCAACTAATATTACTATTACAATCATTACAACTACCACCACTACTACTAATAGTATTGCTACTACTACTATAACTACTATTACTATTACTACTGCTACTACTACTACTACTATTACTATTAC
>NC_051391.1:10576151-10577802 GCF_015228065.2 Penaeus monodon | reverse complement strand
TCTTAAACCCATGACGACATACAAGTGTTATAGGAGTGGAAGGTCGTTATCGTGACCCCATGACGACACAAGTGTTATAGGACGTAATGGTTTAAGGTCTTTGAAAGTCTCCGTACGTTTTCCTTTCTTTGAGAATTTCTGTGAATGAACAGCTGGTGGTTTCCGATGACTTAACAAATGTACTTAGTTTCTGATTCTATACTATACTATATACTTTATACTATATGCTACATGCTATATATTATATACTATATTCTATATACTATATACAATATACTATATACTATATGCAATATACTATATTCACTATATTATATATATATATATATATATATATATATATATATATATATATATATATATATATTACTTTTTTTTTTTTTTTTTTAACGGTAGGTTCATGTTTGAGCCGCCGTGGTCACAGCATGATACCTAATTGTAGTTTTCATGTTGTGATGCTCTTGGAGTGAGTACGTGGTAGGGTCCCCAGTTCCTTTCCACGGAGAGTGCCGGTGGTACCTTTTTAGGTAATCAATCTCTCTATTTATCCGGGCTTGGGACCAGCACTGACTTGGGCTGGCTTGGCCACCCAGTGGCTAGGTAGGCAATCGAGGTGAAGTTCCTTGCCCAAGGGAACAACACGCCGGCCGGTGACTCGAACCCTCGAACTCAGATTGCCGTCGTGTCAGTCTCGAGTCCGATGCTCTAACCACTCGGCCACCGCGGCCTTATATTCTATATACTATATGCTATATAACGATTTTGTATTGCTATGCTTCGTTCGTATTTGTATTAATTGTTTTAGACATAAAATTTTGCAAATTGCATATCAATTTACCTATCTTACATATCACTTACGGGTTTTAGTTTATCCCATTCACATAATCATTTCTTGAAACGTTCATTTATCTTTATTTATTTATTATTATTATTATTTTTTTTTTTGCGTTTTCTTGTATTTTCCTCATTCTTTATACACTATTTGCGGATTTTACTATTTTAATCTCCATCTCCTCCGTATTATCATTCGGTTCCGCTTTTCCCAACTACTATTCCTCTTGAACTACTCCCAATATATATAATATATATATATATATATATATATATATATATATATATATATATATATATATATATATATATATATATATATATAAATCTTACTTTGGTATATATCATATTTTGTAAAAAAAAAAAAAAAAAAAAAAAGAAGGTAATCTAGCTATTTTCACTAAATGTTATCTGTCTTATCTATGTTATCTCTGTTATCTTTTCCAGCTTCTAGACGTATTTTCCAGGAATAATCCAGGAATAATCCTTGATTTGGGTGAATTATTGGATAATCCTTCGCAAAACGGAGCGAAAGCGCGCATCTCATATTAAAATTTGTTATGTCTGCCCCGTAAAGATTTTTTTTATCTATTTATTTATGTTTAATTGTTAATATATTTTATTAATCTATTTATTTTTAATTATTAAATATATTTTACTTATTTATATATTTTTAGTTATTAATACATTTTATTTGTTTGTTTACCTATTTATTTAGTTTTAATTATTAATATATTTTATTTATTTATCTATTTATTTTATATGAAATTTATTTAACGGGGCTGATTTATTTTCTATTCATATAGTTCAGATAATCAGA
>NC_051391.1:10558651-10563651 GCF_015228065.2 Penaeus monodon | reverse complement strand
TCGGCACCACGAAACACAGTGAATCAAGAAAACGAGCGACGGGAAGACGAGGCTTGAAAGGAGCCCAAGACGCCGGGGTGGAAGGTGGTCGGATCTCAACACCTTTTCCTCGTGTCAGAATCGCTGTCCAACACGTGTTTTTTATGAGCTCGTTACTGCTAAACATAAGGCAGGGGGGGGGGGAAGGGGGATAGGTGCTTAAATGAGGGGGAGGAGGGGGGCGTAAAGTTAGAGTGCGGGGAATGTTCGTTGTTGTCTTGTGAGATGTAAAAGTCCAGACATGAAGGTCGAGGAATTTTGCAAATCAGTGACGAGCTTATATAACATATTTTTTTTAACACTATCAGTGCTTTACGAAATAAATAACAGTAAAAAGAAAATAATTTGGGTGAAAGATGTGTATAACCTCGTGTATAATGTCTTTATAATGTCTTATGTGGAAAAAAACAGTACAACCAAAGGATAATATAACACAATATAAAGATATCATTCCTTCTAGCAAATTACATCATCAAAATAGTTCTTTTTTCCAATGGTAACAACCGCCCACCAGAACTGCAAAGGTAAGTGAGCGTGACAGATCGACGAAAATATTTGGTTTTGTAAATTGCATATGAGAAGGTCAAAGACAAAATGTTCACGCCCATCCTCTCACGCCCACAACTCCACAAGCACGCGAGCACAAACACACACACACACAACACACAAACGCAGATAAACACTCACACACTAATACACACATATAAACACACACACACACTTTACACCACACACACACACTCACACACATAAACACATATCAACATACACACACACACACACACACACACACACACACATAAACACATATCAACATACACGCACACAGACACACCCACACACACACAACATATACACATACAACTCTTTTTCTCTGACTGTTTGTCTGCTATTTGCCTGCCTGTCTATCTTTCTGTCTGTCTGTCTGCTTTTCGGTGCATCTACTGTCTACCAACCAATCTGTCTTTCTACGTTTCTCTCTCTCTCTCTCTTTCTCTGTCTGTCTGTTTCTTTGTCTGTCTGTCTGTCTGTCTGTTTCTTTACCTGTCTGTCTCTCTTTCTGTTTCTTTGTCTGCCTGTCTGTCTCTCTCTCTTTCTTTCTTTCTCTAACCATTTATCTATCTATCTATCTATCTACACGCCAATCTACTATATCTATCTAACTCAATCTATCTATCACATAATCTATGAATCTATCTATCAACTTAATCTCTCTCTCTCTCTCTATCTATCATCCCGATACATCTATCTCTCTATCTATCAATCTAATTTATCTATCAACATATACACAGCCACGCCCACATTTCTACGTCCACAACTAACTCCTAGCAGAGAGCCACGTGACCTGACATGACCCCGCTGTTGGTGGTCCGAAGGAGACAGCTGAGGGATCCTTTGGCACTCTTCGTCACAGTGCCTAACCGTAGTGCCACGAATGAGACCTCAATCTTCTTTTATGAAACATCGTATAAGTCCCTCTATTCATTACTGGTTCTCTCTCTCTCTCTCTCTCTCTTTAACTCTCTCTCTCTCTCTCTCTCTCTCTCTCTCTCTTTCTCTCTGTCTCCGTCTCTCTCACTCTCTCTCTGTCTGTCTGTCTCTCTCTCTCTCTCTTTCTCTCTCTCTCTCTCTCTCTCTTCTCTCTTTCTCTTCTCTTTCTCTCTCTCTTTTCCTTCTTTCTCTTCTGTCTGTCTCTCTCTCTCTCTCTCTCTCCCTCCTCCCTTCTCTCTCTCTCTCTTTAACTTTATCTCTCTCTCTCTCTCTCTCTCTCTCTTTCTCTCTGTCTCCGTCTCGCTCACTCTCTCTCTGTATGTTTCTCTCTCTCTCTGTTTGTCTGTCTGTCTGTCTCTCTCTCTCTCTCTTTTTTTTTCTTTTCTTCTTTTCTTATTCGGTTGTTATTTTAGGATCATTTCCGTACGTTCCCCTACAATATTTTTTTTTAAAATTTTTATTTGTTTTTTTAAAAATTATTATATATATTTTTATTTTATTAATTTACATTATTATTATTTAATTTACTTATTATTATTATTTTTCATTTTATTATTATTATCATTATTATTATTATTATTATTATTATTGTTATTATCATTTTACAACAGTCTCTCCATCCTCTCTTACAAAATCCACCTTTTATTTTTTTATAATCTTTTTAGTCGTTTTTTTTTCTTTTTAACTCTTTATTTAAATTTTACAACAATCTCTCCATCCTCTCATACAAAATCCACCCGTTATTCCTTTCTATTCATTCTACTCTTTTTTTAATTCTTTTTAACTCTTTATTTAAATTTTACAACAATCTCTCCATCCTCTCGCATACGAAAACCACCTTCACACTTTTCCTTCGTTCTGATCCTAATAGCTTATGCGAGGCCCTGATACCTTGCAACAAGTACCCTCTGGTGGCAATGGCGGGCACTGTGCTTTGGTCGTATTAGCGAGATTGTAATAGGAATCTCCCTCGGTCGCGACGGCGTGTAGTGTTTTAAGGGCTTAGAACACTTGTCACACGCCACCTGTGCGATCGTGCGAGTGTTACACAAATGAATGGGTTCTAGGTATATATAGCTGTATCCGTTGGTGTTAGAAAAAAAGTACTCGTGACATCGTGCTCCTCCCTGTGAAACTGGCTATACATATGTACGTATATAGTGTATATGCACGCGGAGACACATAAACATACAGGCAGAACATATATACACAAACACACACACACACACACACACACACACACACTCACACACACGCACACATACACACACACACACAAAAAGAAAATCTACGAGAAAATATTAATATAAAAAAGAAAGAAAGAAAGAAAAAAAAAACGAAATCTTCCAACGTGACTTTCCATAGTATCATTATCTTCCTCTCTTCACCCGTAGTTAATCCAATCTACTTTCCATAAAAATTAGAATAGCCTTTTTTTCTCCCTCTCGCCACGACAGCTGTTATTTTCCACTTCGAGGCGAATATGCCGTGAAAGCGCCGTGAATTGACTCATATGAATTGATGGCTTCGAACCCTAAGCCATAGACATTATATGCGGGCGAAACTCCATTTTGCATCTTGGGTTGTCTGTCTGAGAGCGAGAGAGAGGGAGGGGGAGGGAGGGAAGGAGGGATGGGGAAGAGGGATGGGGGAGGAGAGGAAGGGAGGGAGGGGGAGAGGGAGGGAGGGGCAGGGTGGGAAGGGGAGAGGGAGGGAGGGGCAGGGTGGGAGGGAGGGAGGAATGGGGAGGGAGGGAGGGAGTGAGAGAGTGAGAGAGAGAGAGAGAAAGTCGTCTTTATCATGTGCTTCTACAAAAACTCTCTCTCTCTCTCTCTCTTTCTCTCTCTCTCTTACTCTCTCTCTCTCTCTCTTTCTCTCTCCCTTCCTCCCCCCCTCTCTCTCTCACCTCCCATCCCTCCCTCTCTCCTTCCATCCCTCCCCCACCTCTCTCTCTCTCCGTGAAATCCCCCTTGCAACCTCTCTTTCCCAAATAAATCCCACAGAAACCCCAATAATCCCCAACAGGATTAAAATCACCGCAACTATCCAACTCTGACAACAATTTCTCTTTACTCATGAATATATCTATCAACATGCACGATGCACAACCACCCTGCGTTATGTCTCGTGATGATGCAACATGCAAGAAACCTACGCAATCGCCTGGTAATCCCGGAGGCAAAAATGACATGAGATGAACTTGATGATGATGATGATGATTGCAAATTGGGTTCTTCAATCTCCCTTTGAAAGAGGCAAGAGAGGGGGGGGGGGGAAGGTGAAGAAGGGGAGAGAGAGAGGGAGAGAAATGAGAGAAGAGGCCGGATAGAGAGTGTGTGGATGAGGATAGAAGTGGATGGAGAGTGAATAAGTGAACGAGAAAGAGAGTACGTTATAGAAATGTCCAGGCATACGCAAACACGCACACACACGCACACACACACACACACACACACACACACACACACACACACACACACACACACACACACACACACCAGATATATATATATAATATATATATATATATATATATATATATATATATATATATATATATATATATATTATATATAATATATATATATATATATATATATATATATATATATATATATATATATATATATAGAGAGAGAGAGAGAGAGAGAGAGAGAGAGAGAGAGAGAGAGAGCGAAAAGAGAGAGAGAGAGAGAGAGAATGAAAGCGAGAGATAAAGCTATCACCATCATAATTCGCCATCTCCACCCCTCTTTGTTACATATATACTAAATGCATCGACCAGTATTTTGCACCCGATTAAATTCCTGAGGAAAACGTCGTCAGCGATAAACACTGTGGAATATCGGTCGATATTATTATCTAGATCAAGTATTTAGCTCAGCTCCGTTATGGCGTATTTTCTGCCTTTTATTAAGGTTCGAGATAATCATATTTGTTTGATATATGGCACCTGAATGTTTATATAATTATGTTGTATCTTATTAAGTCATCCGTTATTGCTTTGTTTTATCATCTATTCCTTGTTATCATTACTTTAGCTTATTCATTCTGCTAGTATCATCATCATTATCTATTTATCTAATCTATAAATATATAATTTTAAGAAAAACGTTGACATATATCGATCACGCAGATTAAGCATCGGTGTCCCAACAGTGCAATAATACCTAGATCTATGGCCTCCTTGGCTCAGCGTTAGACCCCCGAGGCATTTGCAATATCTGCAATATCTTTCTTTTGCGGCTCTTTAAATATATCCTCTGGAGTATTGCTTGCGAGGTGGTGGGATAGTGCAAAGACCTGGGCAGAATGTGGGGCACGATTTATTTCTTTTATATATATATTGGGGTTTCGTGCGTCTTACCAGCTCTGTGAGCACTCACGCGTGTTCAGCCATACGTACATGCACACACACACACCACACACACACACACACACACACACACACACACACACACACACACACA
>NC_051391.1:10546151-10551151 GCF_015228065.2 Penaeus monodon | reverse complement strand
AGCTGCAGTCAGGCATGCCAACCCTCCCTCATCTCCGGTTATTTTAATGTTTGCGGCAGGCATCGGACCCCCTGTGCACCCCTGTCATTTTCTTAGCGTGTGTAGGTAGAGGCACAAATATATGCATATACATAGATATGCATACACATACATACACACAGACACATACGCATACACATACGCATACACACACACACACACACACACACACACACACACACACACACACACACACACACACACACACACACACACACACACACACACACATACACACACTCACACACACACATATACACACTTGTGTATCATCATCAGAAACGGTATGCTCATGTTTGAGCAGCCGTGGACCTCTCTACCATCCTTCGCCACTCAACTCGATCTTACGCTTTTCTTTCCACTTGTACCATCGACAACCCGCAAATATCTTTGATGTTGTCGCTCAGTCTTGTCTTCGGTTTGCCTCTTCCTCTGTTTCCCATTACCATCCCTGTCAGCAAGTCTTTCTCAATACTTTTACTTCTCATCACATGACCAATAAACTTTAATTTCCTCTTGTTCAAGATGTCCAACAGCCGGTCTTTGCAATTTATTATTCTCAGCACTTCATCATTCGTCTTCTTCTCTGTCCAGCTAATACGCAGTACTCGTCTGTAACACCACATTTCAAAACTATTGATCTTTTTCTTGTCTATCTACTTCAGCACCCAACACTCAGAACCATATGATGCAATTGGGAAAACTAATGAGTTCAATAACCTCAGCTTTGTCCGTAAGGTAATGCTTCGGTCTTTCCAGATGTTATTGAGAGCAACTGTGGCGTTTTTGGCAATGGTAATTCTTCATTTTATCTCCGGTGAATCATCATATGTATTAGTTAAAACAGCTCCAAGATAAGTGAACTCTTTCATATTTTCCACAATCATTCCATTGATTGTAATATGTTCATCATTGTTCATTGCCGGTTATCTTTGAATCTTCATGATCTTAGTTTTCTTGGCATTAAGAAACAAGCCATCCTTTTCGCTTGCTTCTCTAACTTTATCTAGTAGTTGTTGTAGTTCAGTGATACTGCTGGCAACCAAAACTATATCATCGGCGTACCTTAGATTTGATATTTTGTATCCTCCAACATCTACAGTTCCTTCAAAATTCTCTAGAGCACCTCTCATAATTGCTTCAGAATATATGTTAAAGAGGTGCGGAGACAGAATGCAACCCTGTCGCACTCCTTGTTTGACTTCGAACCATTCTGTTAACCCATAAGTGGTTCTTACAGTTGCTTGTTGTTGGTCATACATGGCTTTTATTAGCTGGATGATGTGTTTTGGAAACTTCATGTAATACAGTCGATAATAACAGACCGTATATCTCGAATGCTAGTTTAGGGGATAGAGTGAGATGATGTGAGCTTTCCTCTTAACTGCCGACCTACTGTAAGTAATTTTACGGAAGCTTGTGCCAGTAAACTGATCTCAGGCACATGGTGAGATTATAAGGAAAAGATGCACTCAGGGTAACGGCCGCAACCTGCCTAGAACCAAAAGTCCTTCGAAATAATGCATCGTCTTAACTTCTGTGAATAAATAGTAAGATATTAAAAAAAAAGTAAAATCATCAGTCTACTGGCGCAAGCTTACGTAAATCGGCAGGTAAGAGGAAAACTCACATAATTCCACTATTACTATAAATAGCACATTTTCAATGTCTTTGTTTTTTTCTCACCTTCTCTCGCCTTTGCAGAAACTACCCCCCACTCTCTATTATCGTTTCATCTCCCTTCCCCTCCTCACTATTTCCCGTTTTCTCTGTGTTCCAGATTCCCTTCAGCCAACAAAAAACGGCTTGGCTCTCCGATGCACCAGTTGCCAAGATGAGGCTCTAGACACCACCTTCTGTTATGGTGCCAGAATCTTGCGCTTTTATGGATGCTTGTGATCGTGCTTTCCTTATTCTTTATGTGACTTCCCTTGTCGGTGGCTGGGGGTATTTCTTACGTCGTTTAAGACTGGCTTTCGTGAGTGTGTATTGCCAGAGACCATCATTTTTCTTATTGAAGTTTGTAAATGTGATTTTTTTATATTATTTTTTGATTGCGTTTCTGTATCGATTTACAAGGTTTGGTTTGTATTTCATGTTTATGGTTATTTCTTCTCTTAATTAGTATTATTTGCCGTTTTTGTTTGTTTGTTTTGTTTTGTTTAATTATTGAAGTTGATATTTAATATAATGGGCTTAATTTATATGATTTGTATGAGTGTCATCAGGGCTGGCTTGAGAGTCAGGTGAGAAGACTATAGTATATTTAGGAGAGAGAGAGAGAGAGAGAGAGAGAGAGAGAGAGAGAGAGAGAGAGAGAGAGAGAGAGAGAGAGAGAGAGAGAGAGAGAGAGAGAGAGAGAGAGAGAGAGAGAGAGAGAGAGAGAGAGAGAGAGAGAGAGAGAGAGAGAGGAAGAGAGAGAGAGAGAGAGAGAGAGAGAGAGAGAGAGAGAGAGAGTGAATATTTTATATAATGCTCATTACATAAACAAATTTACGAATAAAAAAACAAACTATCTATATTTCCCTTTAAAAATGAATTATGCAAGCTTTTTATATTCATGTGCAGGAAGGCAACAGGTCTTGTAATGTCTCGTGCAGTTGCTCCTGTGCCAATAGATTGCTTAAGATAAAATTCAAGATTTCTCATGCATCATGCAAACCATTTTTTGACGCTTTGACATGTGGCTGCAGTCACTCTGAAGGTGCTTTCATTAGGCGCCTATGTGGGGGTGGGGATGCGGGGCTAGGTGGGGATATGGGGGTGGGGATGTGGGGTATGTGTGGGTGGGGAGGGGGGGTGGGAATGCGGGTTATGTGGGGATGTGTGGGTGGGGTTATGCATGTGGGGGGTTGTGTTTTTTTGGGTGGAGATGAGGGTGTGGTTGTATTTGTGTGTGTGAGTCGGGGTGTGTGGATGTGACGGTGGGGATACGTGTGTGAGGATGGGAGGTTTGTGTATGTACATTGTTGGGGGGCTACATGTGTGGGGCATGGTGTTTAATTGAGTATGTACGTGTGTTATGTGTTTGCGTGTGCCTACGTGTATGCATGTGTGTGTCTATCTCTTTATCTGTGTATGCATGCATTCATTGCCCCAGTATCCGCCTCTATATCTAAACCATATAAAATCAATTCAGAATAAAAAAAGAGAAAAAAAGAAGAAAAACACGCATCTATATCACCACTTTACTACATTCATTCACAACCACGTACAGTACCCTCCTGAGCAAGCGAGGAATCCGAGCGACCCTCGTCAAAAAGGTCATCAATTTCCTGAAGACCAAGATATCATAACAAAACGAAGAAGAAGAAGAAGAATGACAAGAGGGGTAGAAAAACCCGTGACAGGACGTATTAAGAGGTCAAAGAGAGACTTGAAGGCCAGTGGCATGTGCAGAGTAACTCAAGAAGTCCCCTGCGGCGCCGCTAACTGACGGGGGCATTCTGGCTGTCACGGGCAAGGTGCTCGGGGATTAGGGACTCTCCTTATCCTTTATATCTTTATCGCTATCAGTTTGTTATCGTTATATCTTTGTCGCTATCAGTTTATTATCGTTATATCATTACCTCTATCAGTTTATTATCGTTATATCTTTGTCATTCTCGCTGTCAATTTGTTTTTATGTCCTTATCGTTATCGGTTTGTTATTATTATTCATTATATCTGTTTTTATTGCTATCTGTTTCTTTTCATTGTATCTTTGTCTTTTAACGCTATCAATTCATTATCATTGTATTCTTATCTTTATGGTTATCAGTACATTTTAATTTTTTATCCCTATTTGTTATCATTACATCTTTGTCATCATCGCTATGGGTCTGTTGCTTTTATATATCTATCGTTATTAGCTTGTTATCATTATTCATAATATCTTTATCTTTATCGCTATCAGTTTCTTATATCTTTGTGTTTATCGCTATCAGTTTATCATTATATCTTTGTCTTTATCGATATCACTTTGTCTTTTCATAACCTTCCTCATACTGACTTTTTATCATCAATAGCCCTCTACTATGATTTATTTATATTTATCATCATTATTACTTTTCCATGATTATTTTAATGGCATTTTATCGTTGGCACTGTTATATTTTTCTTCCTCGCTATTACCTCTCTATTAGCACTATCTTAAAAACACTTACAAAATAAACGTGATTATATATAAAAAAAAAGTTTACACCAAATTTGCCTCAACCACCACCCCCTAAACAAAGATAAAAGATAAGAGAGGGAGAGGGAGGGAGGAAACCCCCCAAAATCTGCGACCAGATACGGCTCAGAGTAATCTAAAGAAGACCAAGAGGATTGTAATAAAATGCTGGTAAAAAAAAAGAGTCACTTCGCTCGCTTAGTATGAGATTTCGGTTTGTTTACAGATCCGCGACATTTTGCCAAGTTATGCGGCGGATCACGATATGCTTGGAGAGAGAGAGAGAGAGAGAGGGGGGGAGAGGGAGAGGGAGAGGGGGGGAGAGGGAGATTGGGAGAGGGAGAGGGTGAGAGAGGGAGGGAGGGAGAGGGGAGAGGGAGAGGGAGAGGGAGAAAGGGAGAGGGAGATTGGGAGGGAGAGAGAGAGAGAGAGAGAGAGAGAGAGAGAGAGAGAGAGAGAGAGAGAGAGGAAGAGGAAGAGGGGGAGAGGGCGCTTAGTATGAGATTTCGTTTTGTTTATAGATCCGCGACATTTTGCCAAGTTATGCGGCGGATACGATATGCTTGAGAGAGAGAGAGAGAGAGAGAGGGGGAGAGGGAGAGGGAGAGGGGGGAGAGGGAGATTGGGAGAGGAGAGGGTGAGAGAGAGAGGGAGGGAGAGGGAGAGGGGGAGAGGGAGAGGGAGAGGGGAAAGGGAGAGGGAGAGGGAGAGGGAGAGGGAGAGAGGAGAGAGAGAGAGAGAGAGAGAGAGGGAGGGAGAAGAAGAGGGGGAGAGGGCGCTTAGTATGAGATTTCGGTTTGTTTATAGA
>NC_051391.1:10524698-10531051 GCF_015228065.2 Penaeus monodon | reverse complement strand
GCTCCTTTTTTCCCCCCACGGTCTCACTGAAACAAAATTTGCAGATGAGGGGTCTGTAATAGCATAGGGTCAAATTTTGTTGGTGTGATTATACTTCTGCATTAAATAAATGAATATAGATATAATATAAATATATATATATATATATATATAATATTTATATATATATTAAAAATATACATATATACACACATATATGTGTGTGTGGGGTGTATGTAGGTAAATATATACAAACATACATGCACACACACACACACAACACACAACACACACACACACACACACACACACACCCCAAAATATATATTATATATATATATATATTATATATATATATATATATATATATATATATATATATATATTTTTTTTTTTTTTTTTTTTTTTTTTTTTTTTTTTTTTTAGCTTTATCCCAGCTTTATATGGGGTCGCCATGATCAGGTCTGGCATATATCTTTATGGACGGATGCCCTTCCTGACGCCAACCCTCTCTATATTTACCCGGGCTTGGGACCGGCACTGATTGGCTGGCTTGCCCACCCAGTGGCTAGTGTGTGTGTGTGTGTGTGTGTGTGGTGTGTGGTGTTTGTGTGTGTGGGGTGTGTGTGTTTGTGTTGGTGTGTGTGTGTGTGTGTGTGTGGTGTGTGTGTTTTATATATATATATATATATATATATATATATATATATATATATATATATATATATATATATATATATATACATATATATATACATACACACACCTCTTGCACTTAAGCCCGAGCACACATTGCAAGGTTTCAGCATGGCTCTGCAGGTGCAGCGCCGGGTCAGACAGGAGAAGCCAGGTGTGAGCGCTGCCTCTTGCATCACTCATCTTGCATTAGCCAAACAATCAAAAAATTCATCCCTGGCAACATGGAGACGAGCGATGGCAACAACAACGGCGTCTTCGTCGTCTTTTCGTTTTCCTTGTTTTCCTTATCTTGTATCTTATTATCTTGGATTTTCTCTTTTTTCCCCTCTCCGTTCTTTCTTCTCTTATTATCTTTTCCCTTATTATCTTAGATTTTATGTTCTCCCTTTCTCTCTTCGCTGTGTGTGTTTAAGTCATCGTTGTTTCTGTATATACGTGTAATACATTTTTGTTACAATTTAAAAGGGTTTACATCAAAGCACAATCGTATATTTGCATACGTACACACTGTCCATATTTACAGATAAATCGATCAAAAAATACAGATATAGATATATTTGTGCATGTATGTGTGTGTGGGGGGGGGGGATTGTGGTGTGTGTGCTTGTGTTTGTGTATTTTTTTTTTCTACATTTTCTGCGTATATCTTCCCACTGAAACATCTAATCCAAAGGATACAACCATTCTGGATAGATTATTTTCATGCCGTTACCGCCATGGATTTCCTCTCCACCCGGGCATCCATAGAGTCATCCCAATAACTTTAGATCGAATCCCCTTCCTCATGTTTGTCTAATCTTTTCCCTTTACTCATTATTAATCAAGCTCTTTTCCCTTTATTTGGCTTTTAAAAATTTGGGTTTTTCGGTTACTCCTCTATGATTTAAGTTTAATGTCAAAATAACTTTTGTCGGGTTTATCATAAACATAAACTGCATATATGATATTGCATGGCTGAGCCATTAATCATCAATTTTTATTCTTGCCAGTTCTCATATCACAGTCACGTCTGTATTATTTTAAAAACCAAAATTATCAAACACGTCAGACTATTGGATTTGACTTCGAGCTATGTTGTTAATGCAATCAATACAAGTTAAAAAAAGTAACAAAACAAATGGTAAATAGTTATGTTTGTATTTTTCATTATATCTCGTTATATGTTATTGATCATTAGAATATTTTCGCATCCCCCCCCCTTTTCTATACCCTTCATTATTTTTTTTGTCATTACCTTTTTTATAATCATATTATAATTATTATTTTATTTTATTATCATTTATTGTTACATTGCTATATTATATTTTTGTTTTTGTTGTTGTTGTTTTTTGTTTTTATTTTTATTTTTTTATCTTATTATTTTTTCATTACATTATTATTCTAAAATTTATACTATCAACATTATCATCAAAAACATTATAATATTTTCTATCTCATTTTATTATCATTATTATTTTTATCATTATTATTATTTTTTATTAGCATTAATTTTATAAGATTGTCTTTTTTATCGTTAACATTATCTCATCATATCATCATTTTTACTATTTTTTTGTGAAGAACAGATACCGAAGATAAAAAAATGTTTTATGATATATTTACGTAAATTTTGTTTGATTGCGTTCTGATACTTAAAAAATTTCGTAATATGTATCGTTTTTTGGTTTTTAATAATTTACTTTAAAAGGGATTTCGTAGGACACTATCGACACCCCTTGTTAGATCCCACAAGTAAGAAATTCATCTGTTATTGTCTTGGAATCAAAAATTAATTTGTGTCTTGTAATTGTTTTCAGTGGCCTCTTACTTCTAAAAATTTTGCTTTTTTAAAAAGCAAAATTGTTCAAGGACTTTCGAAAGATATAAGTATATAATAGGCAAATTTATAAACTTCTCTGGTTTTCCGAATTAGAAAAAAACTGAGTATAAAACTTGTTTCCAAAAAGCAGGGGGGTTATTAGTCATTATTATTTTTTTAATTTACTTTATTATCCATCAAGGGGAATAGTAGAGTTTGTACCCTTAAATTATATTTTTATAATAATTTTGGCAATTTCTAGTATTTGTCTTTGTTTTTTATTATTTTTTTCCCTATGATTATGCATTATCATTTTATTAGTAGAATATATTTTTATTATAATCATAATTATCATCTACTACTAATAAAATGATAATAATAATGATATAAAAATAATAATAATAATAATAATAATATAATAAAAAAAATGAAAAAATAAAAATAATAAGATAATAAAAATAAAATAAAAAAAATATTATTTATTATTTTATCATTATTATTATTTAGTTTTTTTCAATCATTATTCTTTATCATTACCATTATTATACCATTATGTATTACTTTATTATTTTATTATTTTTATTTTTATTACATTTTATTTTTATTTTATTATTATTATTTTTTATTATTAAATTTTTTATTATTATTTTATTATTATTTTATTATCATTATTATCATTATTATAATTATCGTCATCATCATCATCATTGTTATAATCAGTGTTATTATCATTATTGCTGTTGTTGTTATACTTGTTGCTATTATCATTATTGTTATCATCATTATTATTATTGTTATTATTATTATTATTATTAATTGGTGTCATTACTATTATCATTATTGCTATTATTATTATAAACATTATCGCTGTTATCATTATCATCATCATTATTACTATATTTTATTAGCATCATTATTATCATTATTATTATTACTACTATCACTATAATCATTATCATTATCATGTTATTATTATCATAATTACTGTTCTTATTCTTATTATTATCACTATTGTTTTTATTTTTATTAATCATAAAAATTTTCCGTATTACTATCACATTACACATCATTATTATTACAAAAATACCACTTTTATGTTTTATATCATTATTTTATTATTATACCTTTTTCTGAACACAATATTATCAATTTTATTATCAATTCACCCCATATTTATGATAATTTTACATTCAAAGGTGTACACCACCTTACTTTATCAAAAATATCTTTTTTCTTTTTCCCATGGTTCTTATATCAATAATTAATATCATTATATTACATTACTTTTTAAATTTTTTCATCATCATCACATTTTATTATATTTACTTTATTACAAATTTGACAAAAATTATTTTTTACAAAATCTTATCATTATTATTATTGCAATACCTTAAGCCATCATATTAAGTAGTATATTTTTTTTTTTTTTTTCAAAATTTTCCTTAGATTGCTAATTAAAATCAAACCCCGGTCACTACCAGCGACCTGGGGTGATGAATTTTTAAAAGCAATGGAACATCAACAAAAATGCAAAAAAATGCAGAAAAACCACAAAACAAAACATAACATTCAGACGATATTATACAATCATATTGGTTTTTATTAAATTATTATTAAATTTTTATTTTATTATTTTATTATTTTTACTTTTATGTGTGTTTTTGTCATTATTTTATTACCATTATTACATTTTATCATTATTATTTTTATTATTGTTTTATTTTATATAGTAGTATAGTAGTATCTTATCAATTATTTTTTATTATTACATTAAATTTTTACATTATTATTTTTATTTCATTTTTGTTTTTTATTATTATCATTACCTTTTTATTAGTATTAGTATTAGTATTAGATTAGTTTATTTTTATCATTTTTTTTTTAATTATTATTTATTATTTTATATTATTATTTCCCTTATTTTATTATTTTTTAATTAATTATTTTTATTTTTTTATTATTATTATATTTTTATATTAAAAAAACATTACATTACTATTATTATTTTTACACATTATTATTTTTAAATTATTTTTAATACCAAATATTTTTATGGAAAATTTTTTACATATTAAAAATTTTATTATTTCCAACTTAAATTTTTTAATAATTTTTATATTAAACTAAATTTTTATTACATTTTTTTATTATTTTTTATTATTTTTATTATTTTATTTATTAAATTTTTAAATTTTATTAATATATCTTTTATTATTTTTTTTAAATTTTTAAAATTTAGTTACTTTACAAAATTTAACAAAAAAAGAAATAAAAACAGACCTTAACTAATTTTTTATTCAACAAATTTTTAAACTAATATTATTACCTTTACAATTATTTTTATTTTTTATTTTTATTACTTTTTAACAATTATCATTACAACTTATCATTATATTAAATTTTTATTATTATATTATTTTTATCATTATTATCACTATTATTATATTATCAATATCATTATTACATTTTTTATGGGGCCCCAGGACTTTTTAAACTCCCACCCGGGGTTAAAGGAAAGTACCCTTGAGGTCCGCGTGCCAGGGTTTTTAGAGACGCTGGAACGGAAAAGGGTTTTCTGCAGAAGGCGTTTGTTTACATTTCAAAAGAGTTCACGACAGATGCAAAATGTCTGGGGGAAGTCTTTGTCATACGAAAAAAATGGGGGGGATAGCATTCGTAGTTAATGGAAAAATTTCAAGCAAAGAAAAACCTGGGGACCTTTACTTAGTTGATAGCTCTTGACCACACCCCTTTTTGGAGCCCGGCGATCAGCCACTGAGCATTTCCCTTTCGTAATGAAATTATCATTATTACTGTCATACATTATCATTCTTTTTCACATAACAATCATTCATCACATCATCTCATCATCAATATATTGTTATTTTATTATTTTTATTATTTTTAACTTTTTTTTATTATTTATTATTATTTCTTATTATTTTCATTATTATTATATTTTGTGTATTTTCTATTGTTATCATTATTATTTTATTTTTGTTGTTATTATTATCATTAAAATTAGACTAATTATATCATTACATTTCTATTTTTTATCATTATTATTACGTTTTCTTTATCTTCATTTCAATTATTGTTTTATCATTATTATTGTTGTTTTTTTTCCAAAATAAAACAGAAGAATTTATTATAAATTTTTAAAATTAAATTTTTAACAACAAATTTTTGGAATTTTAAATTTTTACAAGTAGATAGATGTAAAAAGAATGCTGTTGTTTTTGGGGGTTGTTGCCCAATTAGATTATGATGAATATTATTATATTATTTATTATTATTAAATTTTTTTAAATTATATTATTAAAATTGTTTTTTAATTACAAATTATTATTAAATTTTTTTAATTTTTAAATTATTTTAATTATTATTATCAATTTTTTTTTTTAATATTATTTTATTTTTACTATTTTATTTTTTATATTTTAAATTTTATATATATATATTATTTTTTTATCTTTTTTTTTTTATTTTATTATTTAAAATTAAAAATTTTTTTAAATATTTTATATAATTATTATATTTTTTTCCCCTTTTTTACCTTATTATTATTTTTAAAAAAAAATTTTTTTTTTATTATTCTTTTTTTAAAATTATTTATTTTTCTTTTTATCATTGATTTTATTTATTTTAATTATTATTTTAAAATTTTTTATTTAATTTATTATTATTTTTTCAAATATTATCATTATTTTTCAAATTTTTTTTTTTTTTCATCCCTTTTATTCAAAAATTTTTGTATTTTTATCATTTCAAAAAATCACATTTAATCACCTTTTTTTACATAAGCCCTTTGCTCTTCTGCAAAGTGACCGGGTTTTGCAAAAATTTTTTTGGGCAAACCCCCCCTTCCCCCCCTTTT
>NC_051391.1:10518102-10524598 GCF_015228065.2 Penaeus monodon | reverse complement strand
GAAAAAGAAGATAGAGAGAAGAAAGAGATAGAGAGGAGAGAGGGAGAGAGATAGAGAGAGAGAGAGAGGAGAGAGGGAGAGAGAGGAAGGAAAAAAGAGATAGGAGAGAGAGAGAGAGAGAGAGAGAGAGAGAGAGACAGAGAGAAAGAGAGAAAGAGAGAAAGAGAGAAAGAGAGAGTGAAGCGAAGAAAGAGGAGGAAAAAGGAAGAGAAAATAGAAAAGAATAACGGGCATCATATGTCTCTCCGTAGCGCGACCCGGACTTAATTTGCCATAACTTTTTACTACTTAACGTCATATCGTCTTTTGCTTTGCTTGATTGCGTGTCTCAGTGCCTTTGATGGGTTGCCTGCTAGTTGTCTGTGTGTCTGTAAGTTAGTTATTGTCTACCTGTCTGCCTTTTATGGGGTGAATGTCTGTCGTTCGCAAATTGATGTCTGTCTATCTTTCCTAAATTGCTGTCACACTGTCTGTCATAAACTGCTGTCTGTCTGTCTTTCATAAACTGCTGTATCTCTGTCTTTTATAAAATGCTGTCTGGTCTGTATTTTATAAACTGCACTCTGTCTGTCTTTTCTAAAGTGCTGTCTATCTGCCTGTTATAAATTGCTGTCTATTTGTCTTTCATAAACTGCAGTCAATCTGTCTATCGTCCGCAAAACGATTACTGTCTGTCTGTTTTCCATAAGGTGATTAGTGCCTGTCTGTCTTCCATCATTTGAATATTTCTCTACGTCTTTCTATCTGCCCATTTAATTATGTTTTCTATCTACATCAACTTCTCTGCATCTTTTATGTAATCATTTATATGTTTTTTTTACATTATATATATATATATATATATATATATATATATATATATATATATATATATATATATATATAATATATATATATATATATATATATATATATATAGACACACACACACACACACACACACACACACACACACACACACACACACACACACACACACACACACACACACACACACACACATATGTATATATGCTTCCTTGAGAAAAGAGTGTGATATCTAAATGATTTGCATTGCTGAATAAGTCAAGTCACTTAATTTACAAATTCAGCTTAAAACAGGAGGCCCGGGAGTCTGGAAATCACATTTAATGAAGTGGCCCCTTATTTGTGGCCCCTTATTTGTGGCCCCTTATTTGTGGCCCCTTATTAGTGGCCCCTTATTTGTGGCCCCTTATTTGTGGCCCCTTATTTGTGGCCCCTTATTTGTGGCCCCTTATTTGTGGCCCCTTATTTGTGGCCCCTTATTTGTGGCCCCTTATTTGTGGCCCCTTATTTGTGGCCCCTTATTTGTGATAAAGGGCTTCCGCTTCAGGTCCTTTATTCAGATAAGGAGTCACTGTTTGGGGCCCTTGCTGTAAAAACCACGGGGCCCCAGTGTGTATTGGAGGAGGGCTCCGTCTGAGGGACACCGTGATATCATTAGCCAAAGGGTCCCGTTTGTCAGAATCCGGTCCTGTCTGTCAGTCAGAATCCGGTCCTGTCTGTCAGTCAGAATCCGGTCCTGTCTGTCAGTCAGAATCCGGTCCTGTCTGTCTGTCAGAATCCGGTCCTGTCTGTCAGTCATAGTCCGGTCCTGTCTGTCAGTCATAATCGGTCCTGTCTGTCGTCAGAATCGGTCCTGTCTGTCAGTCAAATCCGGTCCTGTCTGTCAGTCAGAATCCGGTCCTTTTCTGTCGTCAATCCGGTCCTGTCTGTCTGTCATAATCCGGTCCTGTCTGTCAGTCAATCCGGTCCTGTCTGTCTCAGAATCGGTCCTGTCTGTCAGTCAGAATCCGGTCCTGTCTGTCAGTCAGAATCCGGTCCTGTCTGTCAGTCAGAATCAGGTCCTGTCTGTCTGTCATAATCCGGTCCTGTCTGTCAGTCAGAATCGGTCCTGTCTGTCAGTCGGTCAGGTCCTGTCTTGTTACCGTCTTGGCTATGTGCCCTATCCTTATTCTGTCTTAGGGCCCTCGTTCTGGCCTTTGTCAAATCGGCCCTTCTGTCTGTCCTTATTGGGCCTTTGTGCCTATTCCCTATTTGGGCCCTTGTCTTTTGTCATAAGGTCCGCTGGTCTTTTCAGATAACCGGTCCTGTTCGTCTGTCAAAAACCCGGGGCCCGTCTGTCTGGAGAGGTCCGTCTGTCACGTCAATCATACCGGTCCTGTCGTTTTCAACGGATCTCGCGTCTCCTGTCCTGTCTGTCAATCACGGTCCTGTCTGTCAATCAGAATCCGGTCCTGTCTGTCAGTCCGTTCAGTCGGTCTGTCTGTCGTCAGTAGATCCGGTCCTGTCTGTCAATGTCCAGTAATCAGGTCCTGTCTGTCTGTATAATCCGGTCCTGTCTGTCTCAGAATCAGGTCCTGTCTGTCTCAGTCCGTTCTGTTCCGTGTCTGTCGTCAGATCCGGTCGTCTGTCAGATCCGGTCCGTCTGTTAGTCATAATCCGGTCCTTCTGTCTCATAATCCGGTCCGTCTGATCAAATCCGGTCCTGTCTTCATCCGATCCGTTCATGTCGTCTGTTCAGTAGATCCGGTCCTGTCTGTCAGTCATATCGGTCCGTTTCAGTCAATCCGGTCCTGTCTGTCAGTCAAATCCGTCGTCGTCAGAATCCGTCCTGTCCGTCAGTCAGAATCCGGTCCTTCTGTCCTGTCTAATCGTCCGTCGTCAGTCAGAATCCGGTCCTGTCTGTCAGTCAATCCGGTCCTGTCTGTCAGTCAGAATCCGGCCTGTCTGTTCAATCGGTCCTGTCGTCCGGTCAAATCCGGTCCTGTCTGTCATAATCCGGTCCTGTCTGTCAGTCAGTAATCCGGTCCTGTCTGTCGTCATAATCCGGCCGTCGTCAGTCAGTCCGCGTCAGTCAATGCGTCGATCCGTCTGCAGTGAATCGGCCTGTTGTCATCGTCTGTCAGTCAAATCGGTCCTGTTGTCAGTCAAATCCGGTCCTTCTGTCAGTCAAATCCGGTCCTGTCTGTCTGTCATAGTCCGGTCCTGTCGTCATAATCCTGTCTGTCTGTCATAATCCGGTCCGTCTGCTCATCAGAATCGGTCCTGTCTGTCAGTCAGAATAGGTCCTGTCTGTCTGTCATAATCGGTCCTGTCAGTCAGAATCCGGTCCTGTCTGTCTGTCAAATCCGGTCCTGTCTGTCAGTCAAATGCCGTCCTGTCTCAGAATCCGGTCCTTCTGTCTGAATCCGGTCTTCTGTCGTCAGAATCCGGGTCTGTCGTCAGTATCGTCCTGTCTGTTTCGAATCCGGTCCTGCTGTCAGCAATCCGGTCCTGTCTGCAGTCAGAATCCGGTCCTGTCTGTCAGTCAGAATCAGGTCCTGTCTTAGTCAGAATCCGGTCCTGTCTGTCAGTCAGAATGGTCCGTCTGGTCTGTCAGTCAATCCGGTCCTGTCGTCAGTCAGTAAATCCGGTCCTGTCTGTCAGTCAGAATCCGGTCCTGTCTGTCAGTCAAATCCGTGTCGTCAGTCAATCCGGTCCTGTCTCAGTCATAATCCGGTCCTGTCTGTCAGTCAGACAGGTCCTCTGTCACAGAATCGGTCCTGTCTGTCGTCAAATCCGGTCCTGTCTGTCGTCAGAATCCGGTCCTGTCTGTCAGTCAGAATCCGGTCCTGTCTGTCAGTCAGAATCCGGTCCTGTCTGTCAGTCAGAATCCGGTCCTGTCTGTCAGTAGAATCCGGTCCTGTCTGTCAGTCAAATCCGGTCCTGTCTGTCAGTCAGAATCCAGCCTGTCTGCAATCAGATCCGTCTGTCTGTCAGTCGAATCCGGTCCTGTTGCTGTCAAATCCGTCCTGTCTGTCAGTCAGAATCCGGTCCTGTCTGTCGTCAGAATCCGGTCCTGTCTGTCAGCAGATCCGGTCCTGTCGTCGTCCAGATCCGTCCTTGTCTCAGAATCCGGTCCGTCTGTCAGTCAGAATCCGGTCCTGTCTGTCAGTCAGAATCCGTCCTGTCTGTCTGTCAGTCCGGTCCTGTCGTGTCAATCCGGTCTGTCTGTCAGTAACCGGTCCTGTCTGTCAGTCAGTAATCCGGTCCTGTCTGTCTCAGATCCGGTCCTGTCTGTCAGTCAGAATCCGGTCCTGTCCGTCATATCGATCCGTCCTGTCTGTCAGCAGCCGGTCCGTCTGTCTGTCTGAATCGCGGTCCTGTCTGTCAGTCAGAATGTCCTGTCTGTAGTCAGTCCGTCTGTCGTCAGTCCGTACGTCGTCAGTCGAATGGTCCTGCTTCTGTCAGTCTCAGGAATCCGGTCCTGTCTGCATCAATCCGGTCCTGTCCTGTCTGTCAGTCAGAATCCGGTCCTGTCTGTCAGTCAGAATCCGGTCCTTCTGTCAGTCAGAATCCGGTCCTGTCTGTCAGTCAGAATCCGGTCCTGTCTGTCAGTCAGAATCCGGTCTGTCTGTCGTCAGAATCCGGTCCTGTCTGTCAGTCAGCCGTCCTGTCTGTCAGTCAGAATCCGGTCCTGTCTGTCAGTCAAATCCGGTCCTGTTGTCAGTCAGAATCCGGTCCTGTCTGTCGTCATAATCCGGTCCTCGTCTGTCATAGTCCGGTCCTGTCTGTCAGTCAGAATCCGGTCCTGTCTGTCAGTCAGAATCCGGTCCTGTCTGTCAGTCAGAATCCGGTCCTGTCTGTCATAATCCGGTCCTGTCTGTCAGTCAGAATCCGGTCCTGTCTGTCAGTCATAATCCGGTCCTGTCTGTCAGTCAGAATCCGGTCCTATCTGTCCGTCATAATCCGGTCCTGTCTGTCTGTCAGAATCCGGTCCTATCTGTCTTCCCTCTCCTCTCTCTTTCTCTCCCTCCTTGCATCTGTCCCCCCCCCCCTCCTCTATCTAATGAGGTTATAATAACCAGCGGTGAGGGATACAGATATTGCCGTATAGAGTTGGGTTGCAAAGGGTTGCATAAGAGCGAAGTGAATGAGTTCCCCCTCTAACATGTGGTCTTCATGAGAACAATGAAATGCAGTCATAAGTATCTGCAAGAAAGGACGGAAACGTAAGATGATAATGATGATAACATTGAGGACACGAAAATTATAGTGATGATGATGATAACGATGATGATGACTATCAACATCAGTAATAAAGTTATGATATTAGCAATAATTTTTGTAACGTATTAATTTTTTTTTCCCAACACATGCGTGTCTGAACACCATTATATATACATATATGCATCCACACACACATGCACACAATATATATATATATATATATATAATATATATATATATATATATATATATATATATATATATATATATATATATATATATATATATATATATATATATATAGATAGATATTATGTGTGTGTGTGTGTGTGTGTGTGTGTGTGTGTGTGTGTGTGTGTGTGTGTGTGTGCACACACACACACACACACACACACGCACACATATATATACATATGTGTGTGTGATTATAATACAAAATAAAATCTTGAAATCTGTTAGTTACACAAGGTTAATTCGTTGCGCTTAATAGCATCAACTACAAACACAAACATAGCAAAACTAATAACATTTTTTTAATAACAATGAAAACAAAAACAGCAAAAACATATCCTCTCAGAGTAACATTCCCGCACGTCACAGAAGGGGAAGGGGGGGGGGGGGAGTAACAAGGGGGGATGGGGTGCAATCCAAAGGGGGGGGGGAGAGGAGGAGAGGAGGACGAGAGTGGGGATGGGGGGATGGGGTGGGGGCGCGATCCATAGGAAGGAGGGGGAGGGGGAGGGGGAGGGGGAAGGAGAGGAGGAGGAGAGGAGAAGGATTGGGGGTAGGGATACAATCCATAGGAGGAGGGAGGAGAGGGGGAGAGGGGGAGAGGAGGAGGGGCGTGGGGGCGTGGGGGAGCAATCTCTTAGCTGTCGTAATGTGCATGATAAAAACTTGCTTGCACGGCCGATGTGGTATTTAGCTGCTGCGTCACCCTGTCAATTCCATTTCTCTCCCGGGAGTATTAACCAGCGAGACGATCGAATGAATACGTCACAAAGGGAAGAAAATGGCGTACGGGTGTGTGATCTCATTGACGGGGAAACTTCTCTATTTTGAGAAGGTGGGGAAAAAAGTGTTTTGTTTGTAATGCTTATTGATGATCTGGATTTCCGACGGAGACTCGCTCGATTAGAACTTAAGCGGGGCACTAATCATAATTTTATTCATTTATTATTGTTATTATTATTTTTTTTTCATGACACTATTACATGAATTGATTCCCTTCCTGCATGGTACAATGTCTTTGAGCAAGGACGGATGTAGTTTGTAGTATTTGATAAACAATGTGAGATAAGTTTATGTTAGGGATAAGCCTGGAGGTTATAGAGAGGATCTCACTGGTCTAGACGAAGTGAGAGAGAGAGAGAGAGAGAAGAGAGAGAAGGAGAGAGAGAGAGAGAGAGAGAGAGAGAGGAGAGAGAGAGAGAGAGAGACAAGACAGAGAGAAAGAGAAAGGAGCAAGGGCAGAAAATAGGAG
>NC_051391.1:10489704-10492204 GCF_015228065.2 Penaeus monodon | reverse complement strand
GAGAGACAGAGACAAAAAGAGAGAGACAGAGAGAGAAGTTAAGAGACAGAGAGAAAGGGGAAGAGAAAGAGAGAGAAAAGAGAGAGAGAGTAAAGAAAGAGAGAGAGGGAGATGCAAATGAATAAAAAAAAACATAATACCTAAAATCCAAGTAAAAGAATTTTCTCTCCCGTCTCGCCTTGCAGATAAGATAATGATCTAGAACAAACAAAAACAAAAACACAACAACAAATAATATAATAAAATAATAAAATAAATTAAAAATATTATAATAATAGGAATAATAATAATAATAACGATAATAATAATGATAATAATAATAATAATAATAATAATAACAACAACAGCAACAACAATAATAATAACAAGATAATAAATAAAATAAAAAAAATAACAATGATAATAATAACAATAATAACAACAACAACAACAACAATAACAATAATAATAATAACAACAACAACAACAACAATAACAATAATAATAACAATCGTAAAAGCAATAGTATCAATAACCACCACCACCACAAGCGCCAACGACGAAAAAACCAAAACAAACATGATAATAATAATAATAACGAGAGGCCAGTGAGACAGCAGCCAAAATTCATGGAACTGAACCTTTTGACAATGATGTTGGAGTTCTCTTGAACCTTTCAGTGGGTCAGTTGGGATTTCGCTAACTCCGCTGATAACTTTTTCAAGATGTGTATGAGGAGGGAGGAGAGGGGAAGGGTGAGGGTGAAGGGGAGGGGAAGGGGAAAGGGGAAGGGAAGGATAAGAAGGGGAAAGGGGAGGGGTGTAGGGGAGGGGAAAGGGAAAGGGGAAAGGGGAAGGGAAGGAAAAGGGGAAAGGCGAAGGGATGGGTGATGGGAAGGGAAGGGAGAGAGGAAGGATGAAGGGAAGGGAGAGGTTATGGGTGAGGGTAAGGGAAAAGGGGAAGGGAAAAGGAAAGGATGATGGGAAGGGTGAGGAGAAGGGTGAAGGGGAGAGGGTGAGGGAAAGAGTGAGGGAAAGAGTGAGGGGAAGGATAAGGGAAAGAGTGAAGGGAAAGGGTGAGGGGAAGGGGGAAGGAGAAAGAGGGGAAAAAGACGGAAGAAAGACAGAATGAAGGAAGAAGGGGAGTTTCGGAGGACGATGGAGGGGGAGAGGGGAGGAAGAAGAGAAGATGAGGGGAGGAAGAGGGGAGGAAGAGGGGAGAAAGTGATAAGGAATTGGTAGTGAACTTCAAAGACGTGGAAGGAAAGAAGAGAAAAAGATGGATAAAGATTAAGATAATGATATAGACAAAGACCGAGACAGAGATAGAGTCAGAGATAGAGACAAAGATATAGATAGAGATAGAGATACAGACCGAGATAAAGATAAAGATAATGATGAAGATGAAAATAAAGGAAAAGATAATGATAAAGATGAAAAGAAGATAAAGACAGAGGTAGAGATAAAGATAAGCATAAAGATAAGATAACGATATCGTAAATAAGGGAGCAAGGATAGTTAAAATTATTACTACCATCATTAGTGATACAGTCTTCATAACATTATCATCATCACCATCACCACCACCAACATCATCATCATCTTTATCATTATCATCATCATCATCATCATCACCACCACCACCACCATCACTTATCCTCATACTTATCATATCATCACCACCACCACCACCATCATCATCACACCACCATCACCAATATCACCCCTATCAACCACATCAATCATCACCATCATCACCGCCAGCATCCACATCCTGCAACACACCATCACATCTCCTTATACATAAAACACAAACTTTATAAACTTCACATCAACTTAATTCTATACTTGCACTAAGTTGACGCAAGTGTTCAAGCGTAAGTCACATTCATCTTGTTGACTCAGAGATGCGACACAGACCCGGGGTCATTAGAATAAAAAGGTCAGTGACATAATTATTTTGATATATGTGAAACTGGGGACAGCGCGAATGCTTTTATCATGAGGAATTGTGATGTTTTGATAGAGAAGGCGGTGGTGTAATTCGAGAAAGAAGTTTTGATGTAAGATAAGGGGTATCTGGGATAATGATAATAATGATGATAAATATAATAATGATAATAATAATAATAATAATAATGATAATAATAATAATAATAATAATAATAATAGTAATAATAACAAGAACAACAACAGCTACAACAACAACAATAATAATAATAATAATAATAATAATAATGATAACAATGAGGATGATTATAATAATAATAGATATGATATGATAATAATAATAATAATCATAATAATATAATAATTAACTAATAATATAATATAATGATAATAATAATAATATAATAATAATATAATAATAATAATAATACTAATAAATACATAATCAATAGTATGATAATAATAATGATATATAATAATAATAATAATGATAACAATAACAATAATGAATAAGTAAATAATAATACAATAATAATAATAATAATAATACAAGCAACACCAAAAATACACAC
>NC_051391.1:10468636-10476136 GCF_015228065.2 Penaeus monodon | reverse complement strand
TTAAAAATCACTTTAGCTTGTTTTTTTTTCTCTTTTTTTTCTTTTCCAGGAGAGTAGGAGAAGGTGACGGTGACAGTGATGCATGTCTCCCAGGATTAGGTCTTAGGTTACAGAATATTATCCACTGATAAGGCGAACTAACACAAGATCATTTGTTATCTATGCTCACAAAATACGTTATCTTTGGTATTATTTATTTGTTTGTCTGTCTGCTTATCTGTACGTGTGTTTGTGTGTTTGTTTATTTTAATATCTGTGTGTTTTTTTTTTCTGTTGATATAATATGTATGGTTTGCCTGTCTATTTTTTAGCTAGCTTTCTTTCTTTCTCTCTGTGTGTGATTCTCTTTCTCTCTCTTTCTTTCTAATTCTCTTTCTTTCTCTCTCTCTCTCTCTCTCTCTCTCCTCCCTCTCTCTCTCTCTTCCCTCTCTCTCTCTCTCTCTCTATCTATCTCTCTCTCTCTCTCATCTCTCTCTGACTCTTCTCTCTCTCTCTCTCTCTCTCCTCTCTCTCTCTCTCTCTCTCTCTCTCTCTCTCTCTCTCTCTCTCATCATTCGAGAACAAATACCAGAACTATAGAAGGGGTGTTCGATAACTTGCTGGGACGGTTATATTAAACACGTATTACAATCTGGCCGAAGTCAAGGTCAATCCCCATGTTCGAATGAAGCCAATCCCTCGTGTCTTTGTTATCTAGCAAATACAAATTAAATAGCAACAAATGAGAACAAGCTTGGGGAACAATAGGTGGCGAATTTTCTGCCGAACAAGACACGGACAAGACACATGCAGCTTAACTAACTCATGACATTATCATGACATTATCTTGGCATTATAAATCATGACATTACGTCCTTCATATTCATGAGTTTCCCTCCCTTTTGCCCCCGTCAGTGAATTGCATGTATGCTTATTAAGAGTTTGCGGGGAGGCGGGGAAGAGGCGAGGGAGGGGAGGGAGGGGAAGGGAGGGGAGGGAGGGGAAGGGAAAGGAGGGGGAGGGGAGGGAGGGAAAAGGGAAGGAAGGAGGGAGGGAAGAGGGAGGAGGGGAAAGGGTGGGAGGAGGGAGGATAGGAAAAGGGCGAGAGAAAGAAAAGGAAAAGGAAGAGAAGGAGGAGGATGGAGGGAATGGAGGAAAGGCAGGAAAGAGAAGAAGGGAGAAAGGGAAAATGGAGGGAGGGCGAGGAAGGTGAAAGCAAAGGGAAATTAGAGAGGAAAAGGGAAAGAAAGGAGCAGAAGGAAACAGAAAGTGTGTGTGGGAGGGGAGGGGAAACGCTGCCATCACTTTGCACCTTCAACTTGCCTCCCAAAAACTTTAGAATTCCCAGCAGATTCCAACCCATCAAGTTCCTACAACCAACTTCTCACCGCCATCCAAATTCCCAGACATCACACACACACACACACACACACACACACACACACACACACACACACACACACACACACACACACACACACACACACACACACACACACACCACCAAACTTTACAAAACGGCATAATCCTTTCACAGAAACAAACCCAACGCCACCGACAAACACACACACATAAGGTGCAAAGAAAAGCAGACAGCATTAGTTTCGTAGTCAGAACCGGCTCGCTCGCACGCTCGCTGGACTCCATGGGGCCGAGGCGGGAGATAGACAAGGCGTTGGTAGGATGAAGATGTTGGGATGCTGCAAGGATCACACAGGGGTCACTTTTTCTAGTTTGCTTGCTGGCATGTTTAGTCGTACATATATAATCGTGTATGCGTGTATGTATATGAATTTCTGTATTTATATCTATCTATCTATCTATATCTAGCTTTATATATATAAATATATAATATATATATATATATATATATAATATTATATATATGTATACTTATATATATATATATATGTGCGTGTGTGTGTGCGCGCGTTTGTGTGTGTGTGTGTGTGTGTGTGTGTGCGCGCATTTGTGTGTATGCGTGTGTGTGTGTGTGTATGTGTGTAGTGAAATAAACATCGGAATTAACTTGAAACATGAGTGTATGTGTGTGTGTGTGCGTACATTTTCAACTAAATGCAAACATATCAAGCTTATTTTGTTTTTATTCTTTAATTTTATATATGTATATATAGAGAGAGGCCGCGGAGGGGGGCCGGCGGTGGGGGCCATGTGTTAAGAAAGGCGTTCGGTCGGACTCCAAGACTGGCAACGAACGAAATCGAGTTCGAGGGTTCGAGTCGACCAGCCGGGGGGGCTCGTTGTTTCCCCCTTGGGCAAGTAAGGAAAATTTTCACCAAAGAACGGTCTCAACTTGCCCGCCTACGCTAGCACAAAACAGAGGTGGGTGGTTCCAACAGCCCGAGCCCAGGTCAGTGGCTGGGTCCCACCCAACCAAAGGCCAGGTAAATAGAGAGAATGATTTAACCTAAACAGTAAACCCACCGCATCTCTCACTCTATCCGTGGAAGAGGAACTGGGGACCCAACCGAACCACGTACGCACCCACTACCAAGACCCATACACAAAAAACACAACAATGAAATTACAATTAAGTAATCATTCTGTGAACCGCCACCGACACCATGCTTGTGAACCACCGCGGGGCGGGGCTCAAGCGCGGCACGGGGCGGCGTCGGCATAGCGGCTTCAAACGTTAAACTAGCTAAACGTAAAAAAAAAAAAAAAAAAAACAAACAAAAAAAAAAAAAAAAAAAAAAAAAAAAAAAAAAAAAAAAAAAAAAAAAAAAAAAAAAAAAAAAAAAAAAAAAAAAAAAAATATATATATATATATATATATACTATATATATATATATATATATATATATATAGTATATATATATATATATGTACTATATACATATAAATATAATATATATGTTTTAATTTTTTTAATTAAATAAATATAATTTGTGAACAAGACTTAAAACGCAAATCACTCAGGATGCAAGATGCTGATTCCATGATTCTGCAATGCTGTCTTGAGTTTTATGATTACGTGCCTTGTTCTTCGAGATTATTTCCAAAAATGGTCTTAGGAAAGGAAGAAGAAGCATAGAGGAGGAGGAGGAGGAGGAGGTGGATAAAAGGGGAGGAAGAAGAAGAGGACTAATAATATTATAAAGTGAAGATAAAAAAAACAAAGAATGGAATAATAGAAGAAGATAACCAGAAAAGAAGAATAGGAAGGCAGTGCGGATGGGAGGTGGAAAAAGGGGAGGGAAGAAGAAGAGGAAGAATATATATAAAGTAAGATAAAAAAGGAAAGAAGAGGAAGAAGATGAAGAAGAAAAAAGAAGAACGAAAGGAGGAGGAGGAGGTACAAAGAAAAATGAGAGAAGAAAAAATTAGACGAGTGTAGGGATGAGAAGTGAGAAAAAAAGAAGAAAAAAAAACAAAAGAAGCAGAACAGAAGAATAGAAGCAGTAAGAAGAATCAAGAAGAAAAGAGGTAGTGAGTAGTAATGGTAATAAAAAATAGATAATATAAAAAAGAAGACCGAGGAAGAAAGGAAGACGACGAAATAATAAGACCGAGGGACAAAAAAAAAAAAAAAAAAAAAAAAAAAAAAAAAAAAAAAAAAAAAAAAAAAAAAAAAGAAACAAGAAAGAAGCAAGAAAATAAAAGGGAAAACGACGAGACATAAATAAACACTTAAACTCACGGAAGGAAACGAGATTAAAAGAAACAAAATGCATGTAAAGAAAGCGGTGAGACCAGCATGCAGATGCCAGTTCGTAATCTAACTCAAAAGCAAATCTGAATAAGCTAAAAAAAAAAAAAAAAAGAGAGAGAGAGAGAGATAGAGAGAGAGAGAGAGATAGGAGAGAAGATAGAGAGAGAGAGAGAGAAAGAGAGAGAGATAGAGAGTAAAGAGAAGAGAGAGAGAGAGAGAGAGAGATAGAAGAGAGAAGAGAGGAGAGAGAGAGATAAGAGAGAGAGAGATAGAGGAGAGAGAGAGCGAAGAGAGAGAGAGAGGAGAGAGAGGGGAGGGAGGAGAGAGAGGGGGGGAGGGGGCAGAGACATGAGAGGAGAGAGAGAGAGAGAGAGAGAGAGAGAGAGAGAGAGAGAGAGAGAGAGAGTGAGAGAGAGAGAGAGAGAGAGAGAGAGAGAGAGAGAGAGGAGAAAGAGGGAGGGAGTGAGAGAGAGAGAAGAAAAAAATATATTTATGTTGATTTAATAGGATTTCCATAATGTTTCGTTCGTTTGTAATAAAGCTGTGTGTGGGAGAAGAAAAGTGTTTTATTTTTTCTTCCTTTTGGCGTAAACAAATTTTTTGAAATGATATACGTGCGTCTTTTTATAAGGAATGTAAACACGTCACGTTCACAATCATCTTTGGGAAGTTATTGCTTAATCAAATATGAAATTTATTGCAATAAATCAGGAGATTTTAAAGGAGCACTTTATCAGCTTTTTGAGAATCAAAACAAATAGATGATAAATTAGACAAATGCAAAACAGGGGAACTTCGCACAAAAGTATATACAAAAACAAACGAAAACATGCACAGACACACAGACATGAGACCAAACAAACAAACATACAAATACAAATACAACACACATAAACACACACAAAGAAGAACACACACACACACAAACGAAACACACACACACACACACACACATACACACACACACACACACACACAAGAAACACACACACACAAACAAAACACACACACACACACACACACACACACACACACACACACATCAACAAACAAACCATCACCCACATACATAATACATATCCCCTTTTTAGCATATCTCATCCTTAAATAAAATCAAAATTCTTCCTCCAGGTCCCCCTAATCCCCAGCGTCAGCAAAGGCAACTTCTTGTACATTTATGGCACTAAAATTGCTTGCATGGCGACTCTGCAGGCGTTCGTAGCTCTCGCTCTGCATACCTGCTTGCTTGTACACGCATTGCAGTATGATAATGATTATCATTTTTTACCTTTCTGTTATGATGTCTAGAGTTGGGGGTGAGAGGGTGGGAGGGGAGGGAGGGAGAGGAAGATAAAGAGGTGGATAGATTGAGAGAGAGGGAGAGAAAGAGAGAGAGAGAGAGAGATAGATAGATACGATAGATTAGATTAGATAGATATGATGATAGATAGAGAGAGAGAAAGAGAGAGAGAGAAGAGAGGAGAGAGAGAAGAGAGAGAGCGAGCAGAGGGGAGAGAGGAGAAGAGAGAGGAGAGAGAGAGAGAGAGAGAGAGAGAGAGAGAGAGAGAGAGAGAGAGAGAGGAGAGAGGAGAGAGAAGAGAGGAGAGAATGAAAGAGAGGCAAACAGATAGACAGGCAGACAGACAGACAGACAGACAGACAGACAGAAGAAAGAAGAGAGAGATTGAAGAAAGAGAGAGAGAGAAGAGAGAGTAAGAGAGAGAAGAGAGAGGAGAGAGGAGAGAGAGAGAGAGAGAGAGAGAGAGAGAGAGAGAGAGACACAGCATCCTTTGGGTGTCAAAATAATCCGCAACTACCTTGGGCAGCAACAGTATTAATCATGTTGCGAGCCTTAATAAATGCATCTGAAGACCGAGATCGCAGCTGCAAGTATTAGGAGAGAGAGAAAGAAAATGTAATTTGTGTATCTCTACGCCCTTTAGTGCATTGGAAAATTATGCCTATATTTAGCACACACACACACACACACACACACACACACACACACACACACACACACACACACACACACACACACACACACACACACACACACACACACACACACACACACACATATATATATATATATATATATATATATAATGATAACGGGAAATATGTTCTGTAAGTCGTCTTTTTCATATGTATTTCAGAATTGTTTGTCACACTTTGAAAGCCAATTTTTCCTCTCTCTCTCTCTCTCTCTCTCTCTCTCTCTCTCCTGTCTCTCTCTCGCCCTCTCTCTCTCTCTCCTTCTCTCTCTCTCTCTCCTCCCCCCCCCCCGCTCTCCCACTCCTCTCTCTCTCTCTCCTCTCGTCTCTTCATCTCTCCTTCCTCCCTCCCTTCTCTCTCTCTCTCTCTCTCTCTCCCCCCCCCCTTTTTCTCCTCTCTCCTGTCTCTCTCTCTTCTCTCTCTCAGTACCTCCTTCCCCCTCCCTTCGCCACAACCTCCCTCTCTTTCTCTCTCTCCTCTACTCTCGTCTAACACCCCTCCAGTCTCTCTCACTCTCTCACCCTCTCTCTCTCCCTCTCCCCGTCCTCTCTCTCTTCTCTCATCTCCTCTCTTCATCTCATTCTCTCTCCCCCCCCATCTATCATCTCCCTCCTTCTCTCTCTCCTCTCTTCTCCGTCCCTCCGTCCTCCTCATCCCTCCCCTCGGCTCTCCTCTTCTCTCTCCTCCATCTCCTCATCTCTCTCTCCGCCTTCCACCTTTCTCCCGTCGCCCCTCCTTCTCCTCCTGTCTTCGGGGCTTACTCCCCTCTTCTCCCATCTCTCTCCTCTCTCCTCTCTCTCCTCCTCTCTCGTCCCTCATTCTCTCTCTCTCCTCTCGCCTTCTCTCTCCCCTCTCCTCTCCTCTCATTTTCTCTCTCTCCTATCTCTTTCCTCCACTCGTCCTCTCCGACCCCCTCACTCCTCTCCCACTCTCTCCACCTCCCCCCCTCCCCCTCCTCTTTGCCCACCTCCCCCCCCCCCTCTCTCCTCTCACTCCCACTTACTCTCATCGCTCTTTCTTCTCCCTCTCTCCTCTCATCTTCTGTCTTACTCCTCTCTCATCTCTCTCTCACTTCTCTCCTACTCCCATCCTTCTCCTCCCTTCTCTCTCTTCTCCCCCCCCCCTCTCTCCCCCCTTCCCCCCCCCCTCCCCCTCTCTCTCCGCCCTCTTCCTCTCATCCTCTCTCACGCTCTCTCGCTCTCGTTCTCCTCTCTCTCCCCTCTCCCTCCCTCTCATCCTCTCTCTCTCTCTCGCTCTCTCCTCCCTCTCTTCTCCTCTCTCTCTCTCTCTCTCTCTAAGTCCTCTCTCTCTCTCCCTCTCCTCTCTCTCTCTCTCTCTCTCTCCCTCGTTCTCTCTCCCTGCTCTCCTCTCCCCTCCTCTCTCTCTCTCTCCATCTCGTCCCTCCTCTCATTCTCTCTCTCCTCTCTCCTCTCATCTCCTCGTCTCTCCTTCCCCCCCCGCCCCCTCTCTCCTCTTCCCTCGCTCCCCTCTCTTCTCCATCTCCATCCCATCCCTCTCTCCTCCATCCTCTCTCCTCTCTCATCTCTCTCCTCTCGTCCACCCCTCGCCCCCCTCTCTTCTTTCTCTCTTCTTCTCTTCTCTCTCTTCCTCTTCTCCCTCTTCCTC
This sequence comes from Penaeus monodon, assembly GCF_015228065.2. NCBI lineage: Eukaryota > Metazoa > Arthropoda > Malacostraca > Decapoda > Penaeidae > Penaeus > Penaeus monodon. The sequence goes on along the minus strand of NC_051391.1, from coordinate 10,468,859 downwards.
TTCTCCCTCCTCTCTCTCAGTCTCTCTCTCTCTCGTCCTCCTCTCTCTCTCTCTTCTCCCTCCCTCTCCCCTCTCTCTCGTCCTCTCTCCTCTCCCTCTCCTCTCCATCTCTCCTCTCCCTCTCCTCTCCCTCTCTCTCCTCTATCTCCCGTCTCTCTCGTCTCTCTCCTTCTTCTCTCTCCGTAGCTCCTCTCTCTCTCTCTTCTCGTCTCTCCCATCCCCT
>NC_051391.1:10458636-10466136 GCF_015228065.2 Penaeus monodon | reverse complement strand
TCTCTCCTTCTCTTCCCTCCCTCTCCCCCCTCACATTTCTCTCCTTCTCTCCCCCCTCCTCCTTCCTTCTTGTTCTTCCCTCTCCTCTCTTTTTCTTCCCTCCTCTCTTTTCCCTCCTTCTCTTCCCCCTTCCCCTTCCCTCCTTCTCTTCTCCTTCTCCCTTCCCTATTTCTCCCCCCTCATCCTTTCCCCTTTCTCTCCTCCCTCTCCCTTCCCTCCTTCTCTCCCCTCTCCCTTCCCTCCTTGTCGTCCCCCTCTCTCTTCCCTCTCCCTTTTCTCTTTTTCTTCCCTCTCCTTCTTCCCTCTCTCCCTTCCCTCTTTCTCTTCCCTCTCCTTTTCTTCTTTCTCTTTTCTATCCCCCTTCCCTCCTTCTCTCCCCTTCCCTTCCCTTCTTCTCTCCCCCCTCAATTCCCTCCTTTTCTCCCCCCTCTCTTCCCTCCTTCTCCTCTCCCTCCTCCTTCCCCCCTCCCTTCCCTCCTTCTCTCCCTCCATCCCCCTTTCCACTCCATATAATCTCTCCTCTCAGTCACTCTCCCCCGGGCCCTCCCCCCCTCCCCCGGGCCCTCCACCATCCCCCGGGCCCCTCCCCGGGCCCTCCCCCCCTCCCCCGGCCCTCCACACCTCTCTCCGGGCCCTCCCCCCTCCCCCGGGCCCTCCACACCTCTCATCTCTCTTGTTCAACTAACCGACCACGAGGAGGCTTGTGTGACGTCACCGACATTGCAAATCTTCGCCAATGACACTCAAGTATTGGCCGTCATCACCGCACTCTTCAGCCGTGCTCTTTTCTCGCCTTGCAATGATTGTTAATGATGGGGAGTGACGTTAAAAAAGGGGTCCCGGTTGCCATTGGGTTCTTGAGGAACTTCTCTCTCTCTCTCTCTCTCTCTCTCTCTCTCCTTTCTTTTCTTCGTTGAGAGGAGGGGTGGGTGGGGAGGAGGGGGTGGGAGGGGAGGGGACTTGGGAGGGGGAAGAGATGGGGGAGGGGAAAGGGAGGGAACGGGTAGGGAGAGGAGGAGAAAGGAGAGGAGGGGAGGGGAAGGGAATGCGATGGGGTGAAGTTAAGGAAGGTGGCGCCGAACTGATAGAAAAAAAAAAAATAAAAAAATAAAATATGAATAGAATCACGTGAGTCCCAAGACGCCGACATCTCACGTGACATCTCTTGAAGTCCTGCGGGAGACAAGGAGCGGGAGAGAGGCTGACTTCGACGCAGGTCACGTGAGTGGATTGCAGTTCGAGATAAAAACTGGGAGTGGTTCAAGTACTGAAATTATGATTAATCAGATGTCGTCATTAAGTGTATTTTTTTTTTTTTCGCTAGTGTTAATTTATTTTGGGGACGAATTGAGATTATGGCAAAGAAAACGGAATAAAAAAATCACTAAATATGAGAAAAAAAATTTTTCTCTCTTCCATTCCTTCCCTCTTCCCTCAACAATGCATCCCTTTCTTTTCCCTTTCCCTCTCCCTATTCCCTCTTCCTCCTTCCCCTCTCCCTTCCCTTTTGGTTTTACACAATTCTTTTACAAACTTCCTTGTTCTTTTCATCTTTTTCTCAATAGAAATTCTTGTCATACCCCGCTGCCAGGATCGAAAATGCGCGGTCTGGCGATCTCAATCTTGGCTCACGAGATAGATAGATAGAGAGGTCAGGAATGGTTCGCGATTCTGATCTATCGAGATGATTATTTTCTTTTTATGACACGCTTTACGCACAATTACGCCTTGTAGTAGTTTGGATCTTTAGGGAATAGATTAATGTCTTCAGGAGAATAAAAGTCGTTAAAAAAAAAGGATAAGAAGCTTCGCGGATTTTCGTTTTGTTTTGATTCATAGATACGTCCACCTATTTTACACGTAATGGTGAGCCTTTTGTGGAAAAAAAATAATATATAAATAAATAATCCACCCTCATATATTTTTTTCTACGTATAATATATAATAATAATATTTACTCCCTTTATTTCAAGTTTTTTTTCTTCTAAATATTTACGGAAATACGCGCTTGGTTGTAAATTTGGATTCGTGATGATTTTTTTTTTTCCTTTTAATAACTTTTTTCGTGAACTTATCAAGATCGTCAGTGACTCCATAAAATTATATCTTAAGAGGAAGAAAAAAAATATTAACATAAATTAATAAAAATAACTTTTAGATTTTACATGATTATCTCAAAAAGGAGAATATGAATAGATATAAAAAGAAGTTGAATTAGTTAATTAACAGGTAAAGAAAATACAAATAAAGGAAGAAATATGTTAGTAATTAAATACATGGATAAAATAATGCATTATTTAGAAAATGAATTGATGAATGAATGAAGAAAGAAAATAGACACCTAAATGAATAAACAAATTATATAAAATAACAAATAAACATAAATAGATTAGAAAAAAAAGCGAAAAAAAATATATAGGACCTTTTCGTCTTTCTCTTTTCTACCTTTTCGTCTTTTTCTTTTCTACCTTTTTCTACCTTTTTTTCTACCTTTTTTCTTGTTCTTTTCTACCTTTTTCTTTTTTTTCTACCTTTTTCTACCTTTTTTTCTTTTCCTTTTTCTACCCCTTTTCTACCTTTTTTTCTTTTTCTTTTCTACCTTTTTCTTTTTTTTTCTACCTTTTTTCTTTTCTTTTTCTACCCCTTTTCTACCTTTTTTCTCTTTCTTCTCTACCTTTTTTTCAGAAGCATATTGATGTCTTTACCTCTAGACAAGAAACACAACAGAAGGACCTATACATATGTCGTGAAAAAAAAAAAACAGTCCTATTTTTTTTTTTTTTTTACCTCAAGTTCAGTACATACGACTGTTAATTTTATATACTATTTTACATACTAACTTCAGAGAGAAAGTCAGAAGTAAGATCGAATAAAACATACTTGTTACTAAGGCTTAGAGTCTAATAATATATTCCGGTGCCAAGTGCGTAGTAAACGTAAGAATAATGTGATTATGAAGAAACAGGTTTATTATGATTAGAAGTTTTGACTGACTGTGGAAAATGGGATCACCCGGTAGAGAAAATATCGGTTGATTTTTTTTTTCTCTAAGATTTATTTGGGAAATATGTTGAAACTAGCAATACAAAAAAAACTAGATCTGGTACTAGGATTGCAGGAATCCGATAATGAGAGAGGTATCGGAGATGACAACCTCGATTATGAGGCATAATTGGCGATTAACAGAACAGGAGTTAAACGAAAAAAAAAAAAAAAAAAAAAAAAAAAAAAAAAAAAAAAATCATTATATTAGATATAATAAGATATATATAATATATTATAGATAATTATACAGACAGTAGTATAATATAAATATAATATAAAAATAATGCGTTTGATACACGAAGACAAATAAAAAAAAGGAAGATAATCAACATATAAAAAATTAGTTTTGTATATATTAAAAAGAAAACATTTTGGAAAAGTATGTGTAATGTGCGTGTTGTTGTGTGTACACGAGAATATAAGGAAGTAGTCAATATAAAGTGTGTTTCGTGTAGGAGATTGTTGTGTGTGTGTGTGTGTTTGTGTGTGTGTGTGTGTGTGTGTGCTGTGGTGTGTGGTGTGTGTGTGTGTGTGTTCGTTGTTGTGTGTTGTTGTTGTGTGTGTTGTGTGTGTGTGTGTGCTGTGTGTGTGGTGTGTGTGCGTGTGTGTGTGTGTGTGCGTGTGTGTGTGTGTGTGATGTGTGTGTGTTGTGTGTTGTGTGCGTGTGTGTTGTGTGTGTGTGTGTGTGTGGTTGTTGTGTTATGTTTGTGTGTGTGTGTTGTGTAGTGTGTGTGTGTGTGGTGGTGTGTAGTGTGTGTGTGTGTGTGTGGTGTGTGTGTGTGTGTGTGGTGCATGAAAACAGTACCTAGCGAGTGACTGCGTTCATATTTGTGTTCCCGAAGGTCAACTGGTGTAAGCGCATTTTGCAAAGCATGCGAACCGGTATATACACATTCGCAACCATGAACAAACATATCGATTCTTGTTACCCTATTTACAATTGTCCGATGGAGGAAAACAAAACAAAACAAAAAAAAACATTTTATTAAAGCGACATGACCAAATACCTCATACTTTTACAATAGGAACACCAGTCATGTATATATATATATATATATATACGTTGTTGCTGACTCTCATCACTTCAACATCGATCAACATCCGTCTTAATTGTCAGCATATGCAAATCTCTCCCGTCTTTTACATTCCGAAGGGTATCAATCATACGTTTTCTTCGCTCTTGTATCGAAGGGGTGTCATTTACATATCACATCTGCTTATCCGCATGTCAGTGTCATCAACTGAAATTTGCTGAATTGAGGGTCTTTATCTATCCTGTCAGTTGAGAGTGGAGAGGGGGGAGGGGGGAGGGGGAGGAAGAGAAGAGGGAGGTAGGGAGAGAGAAAAAAATGAAAGGGAGAGACAAAAAGGAAGGTGAATATATATATATATATAGATAGAGAGATAGATAGATAGATAGATAGATAGATAGATAGATACAGATGGATAGATAGATAGATAGATAGATAGATAGATAGATAGATAGAGAGAGAGAGAGAAAGGAAAAAGAGGAAGAGAGAGTGAGAGAGAGAGAGAAAGAGAGAGACTGATAGAGAGAGAGAGAGAGAGCGAGACCGAGAGAGAGAGCGAGAGCGAGAGAGAGAGAGAGAGAGAGAGAGAGAGAGAGATTCAAACAGACAGAGACAAAAAAAATGTAAATATGGACATATGTTTTCGTGGATGAGAATAAAAATCCCTGTTCGGGTCTATTGCGTGAGAGAGACATAGAGTTCTATGGGGAATAAATATATTGCAAAAGAAAATGATTTTTTTGTTGTTGTATTGTTTCATTAATTAATCAGTCCATCACCATTATCTTTTTCATCATCATCAACACCATCACCACCATCATCATAACCACCATCACCATCATTACATTATATCACCATCACCACCACCATCATCACCACCAGCACTATCATCATGACAATACATCACCATCACCAACACCATCATAACCACCAACACTATAATCATCATCACATTACATCACCATCACCACCATCATCATCACCACCAATACCATCACCACCATGATCCTCATTATAATATTTCCCCTTTTTCTTTTCTTCACATCCATAGAGAATCCCAAGACACCAAAACTAAACAACAAAACTAAACGTACAGACAAACAACCACATAAACAAGATGAAAAAAAAAAACGATAAAATATAAAAGAAGAAACATGGGGAAAGCGAGCGGGCGGATCCACACACGAAGCGGGTACAAAGACACGTGATCCACCTGTTTAAGTATCCTCACGTGTTAAGATACGTGTGTCTGGGCGAGGGAGGGAGTGTGTGTGGATCCTGTTGTCTCATTATCAACGCTTTTGTTTCATTTATGTTCATTTAATGAGTGTCTTCTGATGTGTTGAGCTTCTTCTTTGTATGTGTTGGTTCGTATGTGTGTTTGTGTGTTGTTTGTTTGTTGTTTGTTTGTTTGTATTTGTGTGTGTGTGTGTGTGTGTGTGTGTGTGTGTGTTGTGTGTGTGCGTGTGTGTGTGTGTGTGTGTGTGTGTGTGTGTGTGTGTGTGTGTGTGTGTGTGCCTGCGTTTGCTTGTGTGCATCTGTATTTGATAAGATTTGATAAGATATCCCTTTGATTTTGCTAAAAATCATCCTTATCATCATCCTTCATATCCACATATGATAATTTTTTATTTTCCCGAGTCATTCCAGAACCACATCCTCACTCAAAATTCTCAATATCTTCCAAACGCTTCACATCATTTTTTTTTTTTAACTCCTCTCCTTAAATTTCGTTCAGCGTAAGTCGTCAGTGATCGATCTCTCTATAACTGCGTATCGGATGAGATCACTGACATAATTTCTTATCGATAAAGGAGAGAATCTATTGGAATTATATTCAATCGAGGCCGTTTTGCCCTTTTATCTTCGTAAATTATGATGCTCTGTTCGTGTGCGTTATCTCGATCCTGTCAATGGGAGACGGAGGAGGGAGGGGGAGGGGGAGGGGGAAGGAGGAAGAGGGTGAAAATGAGGGTGGGAGGGATGGGTGGAGGGAGGGTAGGGAGGGAGGAAGAGAGGGAGGAAGGGAGGGATTGAAGGAAGGAGGGAGGGAAGGACGGACGAAAGAAGGGAGAGAGGGAGGAAGGGAAGCAGGGAGGTAGAGAAAAAAGGGAGAGGGGAGAAATTTAAAATGAGAAAGAGACAGACAGATAGATAGATAGATAGATAGATAGATTGATAGATAGCTAGCTAGCTAGCTAGATAGATAGATAGATAGAGAGAGAGAGAGAGAGAAAGAGAGAAAGACAGATTGACAGATAGATAGATAGACAGAGAGAGACATACATATAGACGGGCGCAGAGAAAGAGAGAGAGAGAGAGAGAGAGAGAGAGAGAGAGAGAGATTCAAACAGACAGAGACAAAAAAAATGTAAATATGGACATATGTTTTCGTGGATGAGAATAAAAATCCCTGTTCGGGTCTATTGCGTGAGAGAGACATAGAGTTCTATGGGGAATGAATATATTGCAAAAGAAAATGATTTTTTTGTTGTTGTATTGTTTTATTAATTAATCAGTCCATCACCATTATCTTTTTCATCATCATCAACACCATCACCACCATCATCATAACCACCATCACCATCATTACATTATATCACCATCACCAACACCATCATCACCACCATCATCACCACCAGCACTATCATCATGACATTACATCACCATCACCAACACCATCATAACCACCAACACTATAATCATCATCACATTACATCACCATCACCACCATCATCATCACCACCAATACCATCACAACCATGATCCTCATTATAATATTTCCCCTTTTTCTTTTCTTCACATCCATAGAGAATCCCAAGACACCAAAACTAAACAACAAAACTAAACGTACAGACAAACAACCACATAAACAAGATGAAAAAAAAACGATAAAATATAAAAGAAGAAACATGGGGAAAGCGAGCGGGCGGATCCACACACGAAGCGGGTACAAAGACACGTGATCCACCTGTTTAAGTATCCTCACGTGTTAAGATACGTGTGTCTGGGCGAGGGAGGGAGTGTGTGTGGATCCTGTTGTCTCATTATCAACGCTTTTGTTTCATTTATGTTCATTTAATGAGTGTCTTCTGATGTGTTGAGCTTCTTCTTTGTATGTGTTGGTTCGTATGTGTGTTTGTGTGTTGTTTGTTTGTTGTTTGTTTGTTTGTATTTGTGTGTGTGTGTGTGTGTGTGTGTGTGTGTGTGTGTGTGTGTGTGTGTGTGTGTGTGTGTGTGTGTGTGTGTGTGTGTGTGTGTGTGTGTGTGTGTGTATGTGTGTGTTTATTTGTGTGTATTTCTGTGTTGTGTGTATGTGTGTGTATGTGTGTGTATGTGTGTGCCTGCGTTTGCTTGTGTGCATCTGTATTTGATAAGATTTGATAAGATATCCCTTTGATTTTGCTAAAAATCATCCTTATCA
>NC_051391.1:10410407-10424035 GCF_015228065.2 Penaeus monodon | reverse complement strand
TAAGGGATTTAGAAAATGGAAAAAGATTAAAATTTAAGATTAAAAAAATATTTAATTTTCTGACGTCATGGCAGCCGTCGTTGCCGTGAAAACTGCAAACCACACAAAACGATTAAAATATACTTTCTGTCACAAAATCAAAAATCCTAAACTGTGGAGAAAACGTGGGAGACACATGGTTCTTCATAAACAGCATCTAACAACTATCCATTCGATATCTTTTCATGTAAACAACACAACATTTTCTAAGATTGTATTTATATAAAATAATCGACCAACCTTGGACCTGGCTTAAGGGATGTGGTTGATAATGGAAGATTAAAAAAGCGTTGTAAACGACGCTTCCTCAAACGTCCTTCGACAGCAGGCAAGGGGTAACGAGCACATATCCTTTTCAAATGATATCCAGTAATATACACCTAAACTTGTTTCTTTAATTAAAAAAAAAATATGACAAATATTCACCTTTATAAATAATATCCAACTTCTGGCTTACAACTTCCTTTTTTGCAGCATTTTACAGGCCTAAATCTATTTCTTCCAGCCTATATAACGTTGTCCCAAAAGCTGACTCACCGGTGTCTAAAATCCTCCTATTTGAGCATCACCGTCACTTAATATGTAGTCATGTGATTTTTGTTTGTTTGTTTGTTTTTGAGAGAGTAGGAATAAATAAAAAGAGGAAATTGAGAGATTGAGAACAAAACGACATTTTTGATATCGCGTTTAGAATTTTTTCTCGATGTTTTTCTAAGCCTCTTATGCTCTCTCTCTCTCTCTCTCTCTCTCTCTCTATCTATCTATCTATCTATCTCCTTGTCAAGGAAAGAATGAGGGAGGATAGGGCGAGCGAATGTGTATGTTATTGGCAATGTATGTGTATGTTTAGAAGGTATGTCTGTGTGTGTGTGTTTGTGTGTGTGTGTGTGTGTGTGTGTGTGTGTGTGTGTGTGTGTGTGTGTGTGTGGTGTGTGTGTGTGTGTGTGTGTGTGTGTGTGTGTGTGTGTGTGTGTGTGTGTGTGTGTGTGTGTGTGTGTGTGACTTCACTGCTGGAGAAAGTACTCCCCGGGAGACAATAGAGGCTCCGTTAAGCATAGGTTTTTGCTTCTCTTTGACCTGCTTTCAACGTCCTTCCGTAGCCTTTTGGAATTCATTATATTATCCTCTTGTTTTTTTTTTTCTTTTTTCTTTTTATATTCCAACCTCACATTCAAGCTATATTTTCAAATCACTTCCTTTACATTTTAGATAATAATTCAGAAGTTATATAAATGTGTATTAAGGGTTCATTCAAATTATATTTCATTGTTTCATAAGAGAGACATATGAAGAAGGGGGAGAGAGAGAATTAGAGACTAGAGAGAGAGAGAGAGAGAGAGGAGAGAGAGAAGAGGAGAGAGAGAAAAGAGAGAGAGAGAGAGAGAGAGGAGAGCGATAAGAGAGAGCGAAAGAGAGAGAGAGAGAGATAGAGATGAGAGAGAGAGAAGAGAGGAGAGAGAGAGACAGAGAGAGAGAGAGAGAATGAGAGAACAGAGAGCGCAAGGAGAAAAGTATGAGAGAAAAGGTGAGAGGGAGAAAAAGAGAACGGTATGGAGATGGAGAAGAAAGATTAAAGGAAGAACAGGACAAAAGTAAAGATAATACTAATAATAACTACTGCCTTGGATGGTTCCTAACGTGCGATGCAACTGCATTTTCAGATCTTACCACTATATATATATAATATATATAGATTATATATATATATATATTATATATATATATTAATATATCTATATATAACTATATATATTTTATATATATTTATATATATATATATATATATATATATATATCTATTATATATTATATATATATTAGAAAAAATAGTCACAAAACCTAAACTCAAAAACGTGAAGTCTTAATATTAGGAATCAACCGTCCGACCCTCCCTCTTTAAAAAACATCTTTGAGAAACACACCTGCTTGGAATATTCCCATGAAAAGGCTAGTCAAAACCTGTCCTGCTTGTTTGGCTAAGAAAGGAAATACCAATATTCGAAGACACACTCCAGTACCTAGGGCTTTTGGAGCAGAATAGAATCACACACACAACGTTGCAACGCTGTGCAGGTGGCAAAACGTGTTTACTTCATGCCCTGTGGTTCTGGGAACTACTCGTCGACTGGCGTGTTTTGCTGGACGTGGTGGCCATTATGAAAAAGATTTTGAAACTTCTTTGATTGTCTTCTCGGATTGGTTTTTGGGGTACTCCTTCTACAGGAAACAGATGATTAGGTGGAGAGATAGAGAGGAGAAAGGATAGATGAGATTTGGTGAATCCATTGCCTAGATTGCAAATCGGTGCGATAGGCACTGTTTGCTGGAACGTTTGTGTCAGTAATGAAAAGACTTGTACCGAGAACTACTTTTGGTTTTCGTGAATGTTTTTTTTTTGGTCCTCGTTCTGTGAAATTAAAAAAAGATAGGTATCGTTCTGTGAAAAAAATAGTAAACATATAATATATGGAACTAGGGGTATGAGAATCAGCGATGATAGATGGAGAAGTAGCACAGACAAGCACAAAAGATTAGCCAGATAGGAGATAGCACTGTTTACTAGACTGGTGGCAGTATGAAAAATGTTTCTGTACCTGAGAACTCTCTCGATTTTCGTGAATGTTCTTGGTACTCGCCTCTAAGAAATAGATAATTAGGTTGGAGAAAACAAGAATAGATAGGACCGAGTAGACATGAAGCGAATGATAGAATGAGAAGAAGAGAAAGTAAAAGAAAATATAAGCAGACAGGTAGGTAGAGATAAAAAAAAAGATAGATATGTATAATAGACAGATAGACTCGTAGATAGACATATAGACATACAGCAGAAGACCAAGGCGGACAGATAGATATACAGAGAGATAGACCGTAAGAGACAGACAAACATATGGACAAAGAGAAGCGAGACATAAGACACATCCCGACGGCAAAGCACAGGAATATAAAGATCATCCTCCTTTTTCTCTTCTCACATTGCAACCCCCCCCCCCTCATCGACTCCATCCCCCTCCCCCTCACTCCCCCTCCCCAGCCCCCTTATTCCTTTCGCCCCACCTCTACTCGTACCCCCCCCCCCCTCACTCCCACCCCACAACCCTGCCGATCGAAAGAATCCCGTAGAAAAAAAAATTTCATCGTCCCCGCTCCCCCCTCTCCCCGCCACTCCTCTACCCCCCCACCTCCCCTCAACCGCCTCCTATCCCTCCCCTTTCACCCCTCCCCCTCCCTAACCCTCACCCCTACGCCCCTCCACCCAAAAAAGCTCCCCCTCCCCCTAGCTTCTCCAATGGCCCACGTCACCGCGCTCCCCCCTCCTCCCTATCCAACATATCCCTCATCCCTTTCTCCCCCTACCCATCCCCCTCCCCTCCCTATTCTATTTCCTTCCCTCCGACCCCTTTCCCCCCTCCTCCCCCCTCTATCCACGCCCCTGATCCCTCCCCCCCAATCCTCACCCTTCTCCCCCCCCTCATCCTACTCTTCTCCTCCCTTCCCCCCCCATCGCACCCGTTCCCCTCCCTTCCCCCCCATCCTTCAAACCCTCCATTCTCCACCTCGTCAAAATTGTCCATCCCCACCCTTCCTCACCCCCACCCCCTCCCCACCCGTACCTACCCAACACCCACCCATCGCAACCACACATACACAACCCGTCTTCTGCCAATCCCTCTGCATGCGTGCCGGGCAACCAGGCATATCGCCCTGCATTGCTTCAATCTCGGCAGCGTGTGGCGATGGCGAGGACTCTGGCCATCTTGCAATTAACGCGAGCTAATTATCTTCGAATCTGCCAAAAATCGCCAATTCTATTTTCTCTGGTCATATTTTTTCCCTCTCTCTCTCTCTTCTCTTCCTCTCTCTCTCTCTCATCTCTCTCTCTCTCTCTCTCGCATCTCTCCTCTCTCTCTCTCTCTCTCTCTCTCTCTCTTTGTCTCTCTCTCCTCCTCTGTTTTTTTTTTTTTTTTCTTTCTTTTACACTGGTGTGTATGTGCTTGTTTTGTTTTTTTCTTCTTTGTTTTTTTACGTCACGCCACACATCATGTTCACACCCCATATACATAAACACGTATACAAATACACATATACACATTAATACACGCACACACACACACAACACACGCACACACACATACACACACGCGCGTCGCGAATGTCTATCTATCTATCTATTCCATCTACTCTTTATAGCTATCCATATATATCTAATCACTATATATCTTCTTTCTCTCTTCAGCTTTATCTATCTATCTATCTATCTATCTGCCCTATCTATATATCTATCAATCTATCAGTCTATCTACATATATACATATATATTGACATATATATATATATGATATATATATATATTAATATTATATATATAACTATATATATATATATATATATGTATATTTTCTATCTATCTATTTACTATCTATCTATATAGGTCTATGCATTATATTATAATATATATATATATATTATATATATATATTATATATATATATATATATATATATAATATATTTATATTGCTACACCCCACACCCACACACACACACACATGCACACCACACACACACTACACCGCATTTACACAGACACACACACAAACACCACACACACACACACACACACATACATATATATATATATAATATTATATATATATTATATAATATATATATATATATATATATATAGATTGTATATATATGTATAGTATAAGATATATATATAATATATATATATATATATATGCATATATATGTATATATTTAATATATATATCTATATATATATATATAGATATATGATGTGTGTGTGTGTGTGTGTGTGTGTGTGTGTGTGTGTGTGTGTGTGTGTGTTGTGTTGTGTGTGTGTGTGTGAATGACCAAAGAGAAAGAGGCGAATAGAAATGACACAAAAGGAACCAGACAACAAAGAATGGCGAAATAAGAGACAAGGTGAAAGTTAGAGAGAATAGACAGCAAAAAATACGAGCTTAACCCCCTCCCCCCCCCCTCCCTTCCCACACACACAAAAAAAAAAGAATAAATAAAAATAAAAAAATAGATTGGAACAACATCTCCCATAAGCATCTATAAAATCATGACGAATTGCCGACGTGTTTGTAATCAGACCCCGCTTTGTCGTTCCAGAAAATAAGCTGATGTTTACTTGCCCCTTTTGTTTGGACTCTGAACAACGCTACTATGACCCCAAAATGGCTAGAGAGAATGAGGTTAATCGGGAATGTCAGATTCCAGAGGTTTGCGAAGAACGAGGAGTAGGACATCATGCGAGAGAGGGAGGGAGGGAAGGAGGGTGGAAAAAAAGGAGGGAGGGAGGGAAGGAGGGAGAAAAAGGGAGGGAGGGAGAGTGGGGAGAGAGGGATTGGAGACAGGAGGGAGGGAGGGACGGAGGGTGACAAAGGGAGGGAGGGAAGGAACGGAGGGGAAAAAGGAGGTAATGAGGGAAAAAAAAGGAGGGAGGGAGAGTGGAGAGAGGGGATGGGAGGAAGGAGGGAGGGAGGACGGAGGTGGAAAAGGAGGGAGGGAGGAGAAGGACCTGTAGGAGGGAAGAAGGGAGGGAGGGAAATAGAAAACCAAGCAACAGGAGGAAGGTAAAGGAAGGGAGGGGAGTGAAGCAGCGGAGGAAAGGAGGGAGAGCAAATAGGGTGGGAAAATGAGAGAGGGAGAGAAAGGGTAGCGGGGGAATGAGGGAAGGTAGAGAAAGAGGGTGGAGTAGAGGGTGGAAGGAAGGAGGTAGGGAGGGAGAGAGAGAGAGAGAGAGAGAGAGAAGAGAGAGAGAGAGAGAGAGAGAGAGAGTAGAGGAGCGGAGCGAGAGAGAGAGAGAGAGAGTGAGAGAAAAAAAATCAGAGAGAGGAAAATCATAGTAAAAACAAACACTCGCAAACAAAGAACAGAGACAACAGATAGAAAAGAAGTGAAAAAAAAAAGAAAAAAAAACACACAAAAATATAGAAAAGGTCTTAACACAACTGAGACAAAAATCCAAAACCAACAAACACAAACAACAAACAAAAGGGACAAACAGCAGAACCCTTGCTGGCTTATTCTCAACAATATCGACCAGAGCTTTATGATAATCAGAGCAAAGCTAAAATGAACACTGAAACAACTTTGGCTATTGAGTTCCGTACTCTGCTCTTGCATCATTTGTCTTGCCATACTTCATCTATTTTTCTACCTTGTTGTGTGTGGGGGGAGGGGGAGGGGGGTGTTTTGTGTGGGTGGGTGTTGGGGGGGTTTGTGTGGGGGGGTGTTTTGTGTGGGGGGAAGGGGGTGTTTTTGTTTTGTGTGTGTGGGGGGGGAGGGGTTGTGTGTGTGGGTGGTGTTGGTGTGTGTGTGTGGTGTGTGTGTATGTGTGTGTGGTGGTGTGTGTGTGTGTTTGGTTGTGTGTGGGTGTGTTTGTGGTTGTGTGTGTGTTGGGGGGGTTGTGTCTGTGTTTGGTTTGTGTGTGTGTGTGTGTGTGTGTGTGTGTTTTCCTTTATTTTCTAACGGATCATATTGTTTTGAAAGTGCTAAAGATGGTGGCATGGTTTCCCCTAATAAGAATGATAAAGAAAGTATAAATAATGGATGACGAGAAGAAGATGATAATGATGAAAAGTGATGATGAAGATGAACAATAATGTATAATAATAGATAGTATAGTAACGTAGTAAACGATAGTAAAAAAGAAATAAAATGTAATGAATAAAAGTGATACTATAAAAAACGATGATAGAACAATAGGACAAAAACAAAAAACAAGCGAATAATAATACAAGAGAGGAGGAAGACAATAGAGAGAGAAAAAAAAAAATACGAACTTGTAACCCCCCCCCCCCTCTCTCACTCACAAAAAAAAAAATCGATTTGCGTATACAACGATTCTTACGTGAAGAATTCAAGCGCAAATTACCCGAATGTTAGTGTCTTGCCGTCACAGATGTGAAGGGGAGGGGGGGGGAGGGAGAGTGGAGGAGAGGGGGGGAGGGGAAAGAGGATGGGGTGGGGCAGTCAGAGGACCTGTGCCGCCTCGCTGCTTCAGGAGATTATATGGATTTAGATTTAAGTGTGTGTACTGTTCATATGTGCGCTGGCTAATGTGTTATTTTCAGTTTTATGTGGTTTTATTTCCCTATTGATTTTTTTCGTATTTTCTTTCTTTTCTATTTTCTTCATCCGTTTTTTTTTCTTTCTTTCTTTTTTCGGTTTTTTTTTTCCATTTTTTTCTTCTTTTCTTTCTTTTTTTTTTTTATTTTCTCTCTTTCTTTCTTTTTTTTGCGTGCGTCCTGTGTATGTTTGAATTTTTTTACTCTCTCCTCCTCTGTCTTCCTCTCTCTCTCTCGTCTTTTTTCTTCTTTTCTTTTCTTCTTTCTTTTTTTCGTTTTTTTTGTTTTCTTCTTTTCTCTTTTTTTTATTGCTTCTTGTCTTAACTCCATTTTCGGTGAATGTTTGTCTGTTTTACAATTTGCATGACTAACAAAGATAACAAAGAACGGTGTTTGAGGAATTCTCTCTCTCTCGCCTTTGTCTTTGCTTTTGTTCCTCTTCTCTCTCTCTCTCTCTCTCTCTATCTATCTATCTATCTCCTACCTATCTATCTATTATCTCTCTTTCTGTCCTGTCTGTCTGTCTCAAGCTCTCTCTCTCTCCTCTCTCATCTCTCTCTCGCTCTCTCTCTCGCTCTCCTCTCTCACTCTCTCTCCTCTTCCCCCCTCCTCTTACTCGTCTCCTCTCTCTCTCCTATCTATCTATCTATCTATCTATCTATCTATCTTCTATCTATCTATTCCATCTATATATATCTATATATGTATATATATATACATAATCTATATATATATATATATGTTATATATATATATATAACTATATATTATATATACTATATATTATATATATATAATATATATATATATATTATATATATATCTATAGATGGATAGATGATAGATAGATAGATAGATAGTAGATTCAGGATAGCATAGGAGAGAGAGAGAGAGAGAGCGAGAGAGAGGAGAGAGAAGAGAGAGAGAGAAGGCGAGAGAGAGGAGAGAGAGAGAGACAGAGAGAAAGCAGACAGACGGATAAGTAGAGCAAGAGAGAGAGTGAGATAGATAGATAGATAGATAGATAGATAGAGAGAGAGAGAGAGAGAGAGAAAGAGGAACAAAAGCAAAGACAAAGGCGAGAGAGAGAGAATTCCTCAAACACCGTTCTTTGTTATCTTTGTTAGTCATGCAAATTGTAAAACAGACAAAAACATTCACCGAAAATGGAGTAAGACAAGCAGATAAAAAAAGAGAAAAGGAAGAAAAAAAAAAAACGAAAAAAGAAAGAAGAAAAGAAAGAAAGAAAAAGAGAGAGAGAGAGAGAGAGACAGAGAGAGAGAGTAAAAAAATTCAAACATACACAGACGCACGCAAAAAAAACGAAAAAAGAAAGAAAAAAAACGGAGAAAATGAAAAGAAAAGAAAATACGAAACAAATCAACTAGAACTAAAAAACACATAAAACTGAAAATACACATAGCCCAGCGCAACATATGAACAGTTACACACACTTAAATCTAGTTCCATAGATCTCCTGAAGCAGCGAGGCGTCACATTGTTCCTCTGACTGGCCCCGCACCCCTCCTCTTTCCCCCTTCCCCCTCTCCTCACTCTCCCCCTCCCCCCCCCCTTCACATCTGTGACGTCACAGACACTAACATTCGGTAATTTGTCGCTTGAATTCTTCACGTACGATCGTTGGTATAACTCAAATCGATTTTTTTTTTGAGGGAGGGGGGGGGTGTTAACAAGTTCGTATTTTTTTTTTCTCTTCTATTGTCTTTCCTCCTCCTCTTGTCTCTTATTTCGCTTGTTTTTTTGTTTGTCTATTTTCAATATCATCGTTATTCTTATCACTTTTATCCTTATCATTATTCCTTATTATCGTTTACTAACGTTACTATTACTATCTATATTTTACAGTATGTTATCTTCATCATCACTTTTCATCATTATCATCTTCTTCTCATCATCATTACTTTATACTTCTTTATTCATTTCTTATTAAGGAACCATTCCCCCATCTTTAGCACTTTCAAAACAATATGATCAGTTACGAAAATAAAAAAAACACAAAACACACACCGCCGCAACACACACACACACAACAAACACAGACACACCCCCCCACACACACACAATCACAAACACACCCACACACAAACCAAACCACACACACACACACACACACATACACACACACACACACACACACACACACACACACACACACACACACCCTCCCCCCACAACACAACAAAAAAACCCCCTTCCCCCCACACAACACACCCCCCACAACACAACCCACCCAACACCCACCCACACAAACACCCCCCTCCCCCTCCCCCACACAAACAATGTAGAAAATAGATGAAGTCATGGCAAAGACAAATGATGCAGAGCAGAGCTACGTAACTCAATAGCCAAAGTGTTTCATAGCTTTGGCTACTTGATATCATAAGCTCTGGTCGATATTGTTGAGAATAAGCCAGGGTTCTGCTGTTTGTCCCTTTTGTTTGTTTGTTTGTTTTTGTTTGGTTTTTGATTGTCTCGTTGTTAAGACCTTTTCTTATATTTTTGTGTTTTTTTTTTCTTTTTTTTTCACTCTCTATCTTTGTCTCTGTCTTTGTTTGGGTGTTTGTTTTTACCTCTGATTTTCTCTCTCTCTAATTTTTTTTTCTCTCACTCTCTCTCTCTCTCTCCTCTCTCTCTCTCCTCTCTCGTCTTCTCATCTCTCCTCTCTCCTCTCTCCTCTCTCTCCTCACTCTCTCTCTCTCTCTCCTCTCCCTCCCTCCCTCCTTTTCCCTTCTCCCTCTCTCCCACCTTCTTTCTCTCCCTCCCTCACTTCCCCCTACCCTTCTCTCCCGTCTCTCCTTTCCCCCCCTCTTTTCTCTCCTCCTCCCCTCCGCTCTTTCTCCCTCCTCTTTACCTTCCTCCTTCCTCCCTCCCTTCTTCCCCCTACCCGTCCCTTCCTCCCTCCCTCCCTCCTTTTCCACCCTCCTTCCCTCCTCCCTCCTTCCTCCCATCCCCTCTCTCCCACTCTCCCTCCCTCACCTTTTCTCCCTCCTTCCCTCCCTCCCTCCTTTTCCAACCCTCCTTCCGCTCCCTCCCTCTCTCGCATGATGTCCCTCCTCCTCGTTCTTCGCAACCTCTGACATCTGAATTCCCGATTACCTCATTCTCTCTAGGCATTTGGGTCCTCGTATCGTTGTTTCAGAGTCCAAAGGGCAGTAAACAATCAGCTTATTTTCTGGAACGACAAATCGGGGGTCTTATTCAAACACGTCGGCAATTCGCACTCATGAATTTTTATAGCTGCTTTATGGGAGATTTTGTTTTCCATTCTATTTTTTTATTTTTTAAATTTCTTCTTAAAAAAAAACACACACAACCCCCCCCTCCACACACACAAGCACACCCTGATAGTAGTATGATCAACATAGCATCTTCACCTTCGCCTCTATATGGACAAGGGGACAATGTCTTCTCGAACAGAATGGCATAGAGACTAATTTTGATTAATTTGTGATCTTCCGTTTGACAAGTAAACAAGAGGTGTCTTTGTTAGATAATCTGTGTGGTGAATTTTATTTGTTCTGGAACTTGTAGGATAAGTGGAAGGTTATGGAAGGTGAGGATTAGGGAGGCGAGAAGGAAGGAAAAGGAGAGGAGGGAGAGAAAAAGGAGGGAGAGGAGAAGAGAGGTGAGGGAGGAGAAAATAGGAGAAAAGAAGGCGAAAGAGCAAGAGAAGAGATTGGGCCAAAGAATGAACAAGAAAAAAAAAAGAAAAAAAGAAAATAATATTTATAACTAGATGGATTTAATCTCTCGTGAAACATCGATTCAGAATAACACACCTCGATGTTCACTTTAATAATTTATACAGGCGCGGTACCACGATCTTAAAAGTCATGATATCTAACGATTATCAAAGATCACCTGAAGACATATAAAAAAAAACTATACTTAAAATCCGTTCAGATGAAAAGATGGACACGTTTATCCCTTCTTCCCACGCAAACACGATGAAGAAAGATAAATAGATAGATAGATAGATAGGTAGATAGATTTGGAGGGGGATATAGATAGATAGATGTACAGAAAGACCGATAGATACAGAGATAGATAGATAAACAAGTAGACAGACAGACAGATAGATAGACAGACAGATAGACAGATAAACAGGTAGACAGACAGACAGATAGACAACTAGATGGACTGACAAACAGATATCAAAATGTCAGAGTCAAAACCGGTCCCATATGCAAGTGAGTGTAGAGGATCATGCTTACTAAATCTTAGGATAATGCAACATGGTGGCCAGTTCCTTACCGCCCTGACTTTGACCCCAACATGGTGACCTCAGCGTGTTAGTACTCTCTCACAGCTGAGTCTACTGGGAGGGGTGACTCAGCTGTGAGTGAGAAAAAGATATATAGTTAGATGAGTATATACATATATATATATATATATATATATATATATATATATATATATATATATATATAATATATATATATATACGTATATACATATATATATAAAAATATATAATATATATATATATATATATACATATATATATATATATATATATATATATATATATATATATATATATATATATATAGATGGATAATAGGGATAATAGATAGATAGATAGATAGATAGAAGATAGGAATAGATAGGATGAGAGAGAGAGAGATGAGAAGAAGAAGACAGATAGTAGGATGAGGAAAGAGACGAGAGAGAGAGAGAGAGAGGGGCAGAGAAGAGCGAGAGAGAGAGAGAGAGAGAACCAGACAGACGGATAAGTAGAGAAAGAGAGAGAGTGAGAGAGAGAGAGAGAGACGCAGAGAGAGCGACGAGATAAGGAGGTGAGAGAGGAGAGAGAGAGAGATTGAGACAGACAGACAGACAGAAGAGACAGAGATAAATAATAGATAGATAGATAGATAGATAGATAGATAGAGAGAGAGAGAGAGAGAAAGAGGAACAAAAGCAAAGACAAAGGCGAGAGAGAGAGAATTCCTCAAACACCGTTCTTTGTTATCTTTGTTAGTCATGCAAATTGTAAAACAGACAAACATTCACCGAAAATGGAGTAAGACAAGCAGATAAAAAAAAAGAGAAAAGGAAGAAAAAAAAAACGAAAAAAGAAAGAAGAAAAGAAAGAAAGAAAAAGAGAGAGAGAGAGAGAGAGACAGAGAGAGAGAGTAAAAAAATTCAAACATACACAGACGCACGCAAAAAAAAAAGGAAAGAAAGAGAGAAATAAAGAAAGAAAAGAAAGAAAAAAATGGAAAAAAAAGAAAAAAGAAAGAGAGAAAAAACGGAGAAAATAGAAAAGAAAGAAAATACGAAAAAAATCAATAGAAATAAAACACATAAAACTGAAATACACATAGCCAGCGCACATATGAACAGTTACACACACTTAAATCTAAATTCCATATAATCTCCTGAAGCAGCGAGGCGTCACATTGTCCTCTGACTGCCCCCCCCCTCCTCTTTCCCCTCCCCCCCTCTCCTCACTCTCCCTCCCCCCCCCCTTCACATCTGTGACGTCACAGACACTAACATTCGGGTAATTTGTCGCTTGAATTCTTCACGTAAGAATCGTTGGTATACGCAAATCGATTTTTTTTTTTGAGGGAGGGGGGGGGGGTTACAAGTTGTATTTTTTCTTCTCTCTCTATTGTCTTTCCTCTTCCTCTTGTCTCTTATTTCGCTTGTTTTTTGTTTGTCTTTCCTATTTTCAATATCATCGTTATTATTATCACTTTTATCATTATCATTATTCTTATTATCGTTACTACGTTACTATTACTATCTATTATTATACATTATTGTTATCTTCATCATCACTTTTCATCATTATCATCTTCTTCTCATCATCATTATTTATACTTCTTTATTCATTTCTTATTAGGAAACCATGCCCCCATCTTTAGCACTTTCAAAACAATATGATCAGTTACGAAAATAAAAGAAAACACACACACACACACACACACACACACAAACAAACACAGACACAACCCCCCCACACACACACACAATCACAAACACCCACCCACACAAACACCCCCCTCCCCCTCCCCCCACACAAACAAGGTAGAAAAATAGATGAAGTCATGGCAAAGACAAATGATGCAAGAGCAGAGCTACGTAACTCAATAGCCAAAGTGTTTCATTAGCTTTGCTCTTGATTATCATAAGCTCTGGTCGATATTGTTGAGAATAAGCCAGGGTTCTGCTGTTTGTCCCTTTTGTTTGTTTGTTTGTTTTTGTTTGGTTTTTGATTGTCTCGTTGTTAAGACCTTTTCTTATATTTTTGTGTTTTTTTTTTCTTTTTTTTTCACTCTCTATCTTTGTCTCTGTCTTTGTTTGGGTGTTTGTTTTTACCTCTGATTTTCTCTCTCTCTGATTTTTTTCTCTCACTCTCTCTCTCTCTCTCTCTCTCTCTCTCTCTCTCTCTCTCTCTCTCTCTCTCTCTCTCTCTCTCTCTCCCTCCCTCCCTCCTTTCCTTCCACCCTCT
>NC_051391.1:10405407-10407907 GCF_015228065.2 Penaeus monodon | reverse complement strand
TGTTTGTCTGTCTCTATCTGTCTATCTCTCTGTCTATCTATCTGTCCGCCTGTCTTCTTGATGTATGTCTATATGTCTATCTACGAGTCTATCTGTCTATATACCTATCTATCTTTTTTTTTATCTCTACCTACCTGTCTGCTTATATTTTCTTTTACTTTATCTTCTTCTCATCTATCATTCGCTCATGTCTACTCGGTCCCTATCTATCTGTTTCTCCACCTAATTATCTATTTCTTAGAGCGAGTACCAAGAACATTCACGAAAATCGAGAGAGTTCTCAGGTACAGAACTTTTTCATACTGCCACCATGTCTAGTAAACAGTGCTTATCTCCCTATCTGCTAATCTTTTGTGCTTGTCTGTCTACTTCTCCATCTATCAATCGCTGCATCTCTAACCCTCTTCCATATATATATGTTTACTATTTTTTTCACAGAACGATTACCTATCTTTTTTTAATTTCACAGAACGAGGACCAAAAACATTCACGAAAACCAAAGTAGTTCTCCGGTACAGATCCTTTTCATACTGACACAACGTCCAGCAAACAGTGCCTATCTACCTATTTGCATATCTAGTCAATTTATTCACCAAATTCTTCATCTATCCTTCTCTCTCTCTATCTCTCCACCTAATCATCTGTTTCTTAGAAGGAGTACCCCAAAAACCATCCGAGAAAATCAAAGAAGTTCTCAAAATCTTTTTGATAATGCCACCACGTCCAGCAAACACTGCCAGTCGACGAGTAGTTCCCAGAACCACAGGGCATGAAAGTAAACACGTTTGCCACCTGCACAGCGTTGCAATCCGTTGTGTGTGCTTCTATTCTGCTCCCAAAAGCCTGGTACTGGAGTGTGTCTTCGAATATTGGTATTTCCTTTCTTCGCCAACAAGCAGGACAGGTTGACTAGCCTTTTCATGGGATATTCCAAGCAGGTGTGTTTCTCAAGATGTTTTTTAAAGAGGGGAGGGTCGACGGTTGATTCCTAATCTTAAGACTTCACGTTTTTGAGTTTAGGTTTTGTTGACTATTTTTCTTTTATATATATATATATATATATATATATATATATATATATATATATATATAAATATATATAAATATATATATATATAATATATATATATATATATATATATATATATATATATATATATATATATATATATATATATAGTGGTAAGATCTGAAAATGCAGTTGCATAGCACGTAGGAACCATCCAAGGCATTAGTATTATTAGTATTATCTTTATCTTTGTCTCTGTTCCTTCCTTTAATCTTTCTTCTCATCTCTCTATACCGTCTCTTTTTCTCCCTCTCACCTTTTCTCTCATACTTTTTCTCTTGCGCTCTCTGTTCTCTCATTCTCTCTCTCTCTCTCTCTCTCTTCTCTCTCTCTCTCTCTCTCTCTCTCTCTCTCTCTCTCTCTCTCTCTCTCTCTCTCTCTCGCTCTCTCTCTCTCTCTCTCTCTCTCTCTCTCTCTCTCTCTCTCTCTCTCTCTCTATTTCTCTCTCTCCCCTTCTTCATATGTCTCTCTTATGAACAATGAAATATAATTTGAATGAACCCTTAATACACATTTATATAACTTCTGAATATCATCTAAATGTAAAGGAATGTGATTTGAAATATAGCTTGAATGTGAGTTGAATATAAAAAAAAAAGAAAAAAAAAAACAGAAGGATAATATTAATGAATTTCCAAAAGGCTACTGAAGGACGTGAAAGCAGGTCAAAGAGAAGCAAAAACCTATGCTTAACGGAGCCTCTATTGTCTCCCGGAGAGTACTTTCTCCAGCAGTGAAGTCACACACACACACACACACACACACACACACACACACACACACACACAAAAAAAAAAAAAAAAAAAAAAAAAAAAAAAACGCACACACCACACACACACACACACACACACACACACACACACACACACACACACAAAAACACACACACACAGACATACCTTCTAAACATACACATACATTGCCAATAACATACACATTCGCTCGCCCTATCCTCCCTCATTCTTTCCTTGACAAGGAGATAGATAGATAGATAGATAGATAGATAGATAGATAGATAGATAGATAGATAGAGAGAGAGAGAGAGAGAGAGAGAGAGAGAGAGCATAAGAGGCTTAGAAAAACATCGAGAAAAAATTCTAAACGCGATATCAAAAATGTCGTTTTGTTCTCAATCTCTCAATTTCCTCTTTTTATTTATTCCTTCTCTCTCAAAAACAAACAAACAAACAAAAATCACATGACTACATATTAAGTGACAGTGATGCTCAAATAGGAGGATTTTAGTCACCGGTGAGACAGCTTTTGGGACAACGTTATATAGGCTGGAACAAATAGATTTAGGCCTGTAAAATGCTGCAAAAAAGGAAGTTGTAAGCCAGAAGTTGGATATTATTTATAAAGGTGAATATTTGTCATTTTTTTTTTAAATTAAAGAAACAAGTTTAGGTGTATATTACTGGATATCATTTG
>NC_051391.1:10382907-10385407 GCF_015228065.2 Penaeus monodon | reverse complement strand
AGGAAGAGGGAGGAGAGAGAGAGAGAGAGAGAGAGAGAGAGAGAGAGATAGAGAGAGATGAGATAGATAGATAGATAGATAGATAGATAGATAGAGAGAGAGAGAGAGAGAGAGAGAGAGAGAGAGAGAGAGAGAGAGTGTGTGTGTGTGTTTGTGTGTGTGTCTGTGCATCCTGGAGGTAGAAAAAAACTCTAGATAAAAGAAAAAAAAAAAATGAAGCTTATCAAAACATAATCTCTAATTAAACATTATTACAATTTACGGTGTTGGCTTTGAAACTGGCCTCCTCATCATGTAATATCCAATATGTATATCACGTTTAATCAAACATCTTGTCACATAAATCTATTACTGGCTCAAATGGCAAGAAATTATTGTCATATATTAATTTCCTCCTGAAGACATGACACGAAGAAAATTGCCGGAGGAAATATCGATTTTTTTTTTTTCTTTTTTTTTAATACTTTCAATTTCTCTTCTGTTTCCTTTCTCCGACTTCTCTTTTCTTTATTTATTTATTTTGTACCTTCTTCTTACTTCTGTTTCTCTACTTTCTTTTTTTTTCCTACTTATTTTGTTTTGTCTTTTTTTTTTCTGTTTCTTCATTTATTCTACTACTTCCGTCTCCTCCATTTTTTCTCTCCTTTTCTTTCGTCATCAGTCTACTTATTCCTTCCTTTTTCCCTTCATTCTTCCATCTTCTTCCTTTTTCATCCTCCTTCTTTCGTTATCAATCTATTTATTTCTTCCTTCTTAATTCCCACCTGTTTCATCATACCTTTTTCGTTTTCCTCTTCTTTCTTCATTTGTTCCTTCCCACCGGAGAAAAATAATTGACCCTTTTCACTTTTTTTTTTTTGCATTGCTCGCCCTCCCGTCTTCGCTCACTGGAATAAACAATAAGATTATATTCAGTAAACCCATTTCTGATTGCTCGAGTCAGTAAATAGTTTCATTCGAAGCTGTTCATATTCAGCAAAGAGTTTGATTCGAAGCTGTTTAGCGGTTCGTGCAACCCTAAGGGGCGTGGTGAATCTACACTCTTTTTATATTGATAGAGAAATAGTTTTTTTTAGTTTTATTTTATTATTATTTCGTTTTCAAATCAAGCAGCCTATTTTTCAAATGAAGTTTTTTTTTTTTTTTTTTTTTTTATCAAGTAACCTTATCAAGCTATTTTTTTGATAGAGAGATTGATAGAGAGATAGTATCATGTTTGTTTATTTCATTATCATTTAATTTTGAAATCAAGTAATCATATCAGGCCTTTTTTTCAAACCAAGCAAGCGTAGCAAATTTACGCTCTTCTTATATTGATAGAGAGATAGTTTTCTTTTTTTTATGTTTGTTTATTTCATTATTATTATCTAATTTTCCAATCAGGCAGCCATATCAAGTTTTTTTTCTTCTATTCAAGCATTTTTTTTTAAATCAAGCAACCATATCAAGCCATTTTTTTTCTTTTCAAACCAAGCAAGCGTGGCAAATATACACTGCTTTTAATAAAGATAGATGCATAGTATATAGTATTTATATATATATATATTTTTTTATCTATTTTATTATTATTAACATCTTTAATCAAACAGCCATATGAAATACTTTCAGAAACCCAAGAAGTGAAAATGAACTCTAAAAGTCGTTTATAAAAATATTATGAAACAGAGCGACGTTTGAAGAAAAATCAGGCATGAAAGGGTTCCCAGTCAAAAAGGTTACTCGCTCTGCTAATGACGTGTGTAATCTGTGTAGTCTAAAGGTCTGAATATTGGGTTGTGGGCAGTATTTCTTTTAATTTACCGATGAATATCATTTGTCAGTTTGTGTATATTTTTTGTATATCAACTGTGTCTAGTTTATTTTTTATGTTTCGAAGACGAAGAAGAAGAAGAAAAAAAAGTCAGCATTCAAAGAGCATACATCTGGCAACATTGCATTACACTGACGCATTCAGATAGTCAGTTTAATTAATTCACCTTCATTTAGCACGATGCCATCAGTTAAATGCTATGGAAAGCTGTACATCTCATCCAGTTTTACTTCCTGCTACAGAAATACCAATAGATAACGATAAAGAAGTGGCAACACGCGTCAACAACATCCGGGGAACTAAGGTTTGGCCAATTTCAGAAAAAGAGAAACTGGCAACTCACTCCGGAGTAATCCGATTCAGCAAGTCGTTTCGGAGAAAAGATGATAAAGTGGAATTGAAGGCAGCAAATCTTCAATAAAAAAAAGATAATGAAATATTGGAAACAAGCTTCAAAAGTAGCTAACATATGCAAACATAAGTATTAAGTATCAGCTAATTAGAATAAAATACGAATAAAAATAAAGGAGATAGGCAGCGAATCGGATTACTCCAAAGGCCCTAGGTGAGTTGCCAGTTTTTCCTTTTCTGAGATTGAATGTCGCTTCATTTTTTTTACGATATCCAGTTTCGCTGTGATTTTTTTTTTTTTTTGCATTATAAAAGAGAAAATTGTTTCGAAGATGTCGG
>NC_051391.1:10362907-10365407 GCF_015228065.2 Penaeus monodon | reverse complement strand
TCTGTCATGCCTACTGCCCCCCCCCCTTCCTCCTATTCCTCCGGCTTGCCATTCCCCCTTCCCCTTCCCCTTCCTCTATCTTCTTCCTCTTGTTCTTCCCCCTCCCTTTCTCTTTTCCTTTCCCCCTCTCCTTCCTCTTCTTCCTCCCCCCCCTCCCCTTCCCCTCCCCTTTCCCTTTCCCTTCTAATTCCCCCTCCCCTTTCCCTTCTCCTTCTCCTTCCCCTTCCCTTTCCCTTTCCCTTCACCTCTCTCTCCCCTCCGGACGGCTACCCACCTTTCCCTCCCGCCCCTTTCCCTTCTTTCTCCCTTTCTTGCCCTTTCTTTTCCCTCTTCCCTTTCCCTATTCCTTCTCCGCCTCTCTGCTGTACCTCCCCACCCCTCTCGCCTCCCACCTAACGCGTCTCTCCCTTTCTCCTTTACCTCTTACCCATTCCTTCTCCCTTCCTAGCTCCCCCTCTACCCCTTCCCCTAATCCTACAATAATCCTACAGAGGGGAGGCCGATCATTCAGGAGTGGGGGGTGAAGGGGGGGGGGGGGTAAGAGAGGGGATAAAACTAAAGGGTAAAAAAGCTGCTCCTTCTTGAAATATTACCAATAACTTCTGGCTTTGGAAGAGGGGGGGGGAGGAGGGAGAAAAGTATTTGATGGAGAGTATTTGAGTCATCCTCTCTCTCTCTCTCTCTCTCTCTCTCTCTCTCTCTCTCTCTCTCTCTCTCTCTCTCTCTCTCTCTCTCTCTCTCTCTCTCTCTCTCTCTCTCTCTTCTCTTTCTCTTTCTCCCTCTCCTTCTCCCTCTCCCTCTCTCCCTCTCCCTCTCTCCCTCTCCCTCTCTCTCAAAGTACT
Organism: Penaeus monodon; assembly: GCF_015228065.2. NCBI lineage: Eukaryota > Metazoa > Arthropoda > Malacostraca > Decapoda > Penaeidae > Penaeus > Penaeus monodon. Next base: position 10,364,565 of record NC_051391.1, on the reverse strand, counting down.
ATAACACCGTAAGGATGGTAATAACCCAACACATTTTGGGGACGAAACACAAGCAAAAGATTTACCTGCAACAGAGGAAGCGCCGCCGTCACGCCAGCCAAGCCATAAAGTGTGGAGTGAATCAAGCCATTATATATAACGGTGTTCAAGCCCAGCCGATCCTGATATATTGCAAACACACCAACAAACAGTACTGTCAGAGACTCTACTTTGCACTTACGTAACATCAAGCAGAGAGAGCCTCGTATAGAGTTTGCAGACTTTGGATTGACTTTGCGAAAGTGTATGTGTAGAGGGTTAGGGAAGTGGCCACTCTTGTCGCTTTTATGTACACGTGTCCTTTGAGAACGTGCATGGTCGACGGGGGGAGGGGGGGTTGTGTGTGCAATAATTCAGTGGATGAGACGGATGGACGCAGGTGTGGAGGGACAAAGAGCCACGGAGGGGAGGGAGAGCGGAGAGGGAGAGAAGTTGAAGTTCTTTTGAAGTTGCTACTGCTTGTTAGATGCGCATGTGAGTGTGGTAATAATAAGCAATAGTTAAATAGTAAGTTTGGTGGTTACGAGGTTCATTTACGGCAAACTACAAGGTTGAAATTGGTTGTTGGTGTACATACTGCTTTTCTCTCGGCTAGTTGGTCTCAGGTAGAATTATTTAGGAGGGTGTTTATAGCCAGTTTTTATGTGGACTCGAATCTGGACGTATTTGAGATCCGGCGGAGACAGGGTGAAATTGCCAATACCAATTTAGTACCTTCTCCCCCCCCCCCACATCCCACAACCCACCCACCCCTAAAAAAAGGAATTATTTCAGAATATCAAAAGCAAAAAGAAGAAGAAAAAAGTCAAAACGAACTGCGTAGTAGTTTATGACGAACTCAGTCCTATAATATCAATTTTGTACAGTGCAACATGAGTACAAATGCTATACCTAGAGGAATCTGACATGAATCAATGAACAGTGACAATATGTGATTCCGTGACGTATTTTTATCATCTGTTGTTTCATATATACACAAGTGATTTGTCTAAAATGCATTAGCGGGGTCCTTCTGGTACATTCCTGGCCACGTGCAAATTGGTCAGGCAGCGATGGATGTCTCTGTCCGCTCTTTTGATTCTAGCCGACAGAGACACACGCCACTACCATACATACATACATATATATATATATATATATATATATATATATATATATATATATATATATATATATATATGTGTGTGTGTGTGTGTGTGTGTGTGTGTGTGTGTGTGTGTGTGTGTGTGTGTGTGTGTGTGTGTGTGTGTGTGTGTGTGTGTGTGTGCATATATATGTGTGTGTAAATGTGTGCATGTATGTATGTATGCGTGTGTTTATGTATATATACATTAAGATTCGTGATCCTGTTTGTAAAGATGAATTATAAAAAGAACAAATGAAAGCAGAAACGAAGAGAGAGAGAGAGAGAGAGAGAGAGAGAGAGAGAGAGAGAGAGAGAGAGAGAGAGAGAAAGAGAGAAAGAAGGAGGGAGAGGGAGAGAAAGAGACAGACAGACACACAGACAGAAAAAAGATAGAGAGAAATAGACAAATAGAGGAAGAGAGAGAAAAAATAAGAAAGATAATGGAAAAGAGAGAGAACGAGAGCAAGAGAACCAGACCTGGCCAATAGACAGA
>NC_051391.1:10355407-10357907 GCF_015228065.2 Penaeus monodon | reverse complement strand
GGGAAAGGGAAGGAGGAAGGGAGGGGAAGAGGAAGGGGAAGGGAGGGGAAGGGAGGGGGAGGGGAAGGGAAGGGGAAGGGAAGGGGAAGGGAAGAGGGAAGGAGGAAGGGAGGGGAAGAGGAAGGGGAAGGGAGGGGGAGGGGAAGGGAAGGGGAAGGGGAAGGGAGGGGAAGAGGAAGGGGAAGGGATAGGTATGGGAGAAGGGAAGGGAAACAGATGAAGAGATAGAGAAAGGGGAAAGAAGAGAGGAAAAGAAAATATGGTACCCTTCACCTCCCTTCACATTAAAATTCATCAGTATTATACAATATTTCATCCATCCTTTCCTCTCTCTCTCTCTCTCTCTCTCTCTCTCTCTCTCTCTCTCTCTCTCTCTCTCTCTCTCTCTCTCTCTCTCTCTCCCTCTCTCTCTCTCTCTCTCTCTCTCTCTCTCTCTCTCTCTCTCTCTCTCTCTCTCTCCCTCTCCACATTACTACAAAACTCAATGAAAATCTAAATTTCTTCTCATTTTTTCGACACTTTTTTCCACATTTAACCCCGCCCCCCCCCCTCTCTCCTCCTGTCTTCTGTAGCGAAACCAAAGAGACATATCAAAAAAAAAAATTATTAAAATTATTATTTAAAAAAAAACTGAAAAATTATTATAAAATAACCTGAAACCTTAACCTTAACCTTATTTAAAAAACCTGAAACCTTATTAAACCTTAACCTTATTTAAAAAAAAACTGAAACCTTAACCTTATTTAAAAACCTGAAACCTTATTAAACCTGAAACCTTATTTAAAAAACTGAAACCTTAACCTTATTTAAAAAACCTGAAACCTTATTTTAAAAAAAACTGAAACCTTAACCTTATTAAAAAACCTGAAACCTTATTTTAAAAAAACTGAAACCTTAACCTTATTTAAAAACCTGAAACCTTCTACACAACATTCAAACGCGTGTAATATACGCCTCGTCTCCTTATTCGATCGCCTCATAACCTCATAACCGTAAGAATATGCTGTATCATATTCTTCATTTTCATTTTCATATTCATGTTCCTGTTCATATCCACATTCATTTCCTTCCTATTATTTATTTGTTTATTTATCATTATTATTATTATTATTATCATTAAGATCAGGAGAGAGATTTGTTTTTCATCTTTTTTCTCCTTTCTTTTCCTCTTTTCCATTCTTACTTTCTTTCCTTTTTACTTTCTTTTTCTTTCTTTCTTTCTTTCTTTCTTTCTTACTTTCTATCGTTCCTTCTTTCTTCTTTCTTTCTTTCTTTCTTGCATTCTTTCTTTCTCTTCTTCCTTTCCATTTTTTCTCCTCCTCCTCCTCCTCTTTCATTCTTTTTTGTCTGCTTCCTATCCCTCTTTTCTCCTCCTCCTCCTCCTCCTCCTCTTCTTTCTTTTCTCTTTCTGTCTTTCTTTCCTTCCTTCCTCTCCTTCCTATCCATTCTTTCTCCTCCTCCTCCTCCTCCTCCTTCTCTTCTTTCTCTCTTTCTTTCTCTCTTTCTCTCTCTCTTTCTCTCTCTCTCTTTCTCTCTCTCTCTTTCTTTCTCTCTTTCTCTCTTTCTCTCTCTCTTTCCTTCCTTCCACTCCGCCCTTTCTCCAAGCGACTCTCACGCAATCAGCAACAACAGCGGGACATTTCGCGAGCATCGTTGTGGCCACACGCGATCCTGGACACGACAAGGAGCCCATGCCTTCTGGCCATGCGGGGAGGACGCTACGTGACGTGGAGCGACTCGAGGAGAGGGAGGGAGAGGGAGAAAGAGAGGGAGAGGGGGGAAAAGGGAGAGGGAGGCGGGTGGGGATGGGGAGGGGGGAAGTGGGAGAGGGGAAAGAGAGGGAGAGGGAGGGGGTGGGGAGGGGGGAGGGGGAGAGAAGAGGGAGGGAGAGGGAGAAAGAGAGGGAGAGGGGGGAAAAGGAGAGGGAGGGGGTGGGAATGGGGAGGAGGAGAGGAGAGGGGAAAGAGAGGGAGAGAAAAGGAGAATGAGAGAGAGAGAAAAGGAGAAAGAGAGGGAGAGAAAAGGAGAAAGAGAGGGAGAGAAAAGGAAAAAGAGAGGAAGGGGGTGGGGATGGGGAGAGGGAGAGGGAGAAGAGAGGGGAGGAGAAGGGAAAAGGGAGAGGGATGGGGATGGGGTGGGGGAGAGGTAGGGGGAGAGGGAGAGGGAGAGGAGAGGGGAAGAGGAAGAGGGAGGGCGAAGGGGATGGAGAGGGGAGAGGGAAGGAGGAGGAGGAGAGAGAGAAAAAGAGAGAGAAAGAGAAAGAGAGAGAGAGAGGAGAGGGGAGAGCGAGAGCGAAAAAGAGAGAGCAAATCACTCCTCTCTCTCTCTCTCTCTCTCTCTCTCTTTCTCTCTCTCTCTCTCTCCCTCTCTCTCTCTCTCTCTCTCCTCTCTCTCTCTCTCTCTCTCTCTCTCTCTCCCCCTCTCTCTCCCTTTGTAGTCTCCTCTCTGCTGTGGTGGTAATTCTGAGCTCTCGTGATTAATCTTATATTTATAAATTAGT
>NC_051391.1:10342907-10347907 GCF_015228065.2 Penaeus monodon | reverse complement strand
AGGTGGAGGATGGGGAAGGAGGAGGAAGAGGTGGGGGAAGAGGAGGAGGAGGAGGAAGGGGAAGGAGGAGGAAGGTGGAGGATGGGGAAGGATGAGGAAGAGGTAGGGGAAGAGGAGGAGGAGGAGGAAGGGGAGGGAGGAAGAGGTGGAGGAAGGGGAAAGAGGTGGGCGGTAGAGGAAGAGGAGGAGGAGGAGGAAAAAGAGGAGGAGGGAGGGGAAGAGGAGGAAGTGGAGGAGGAGGAGTAGGAAGAGGGAATAGGAGGACTAGATGGAGGGAGGTAGAGGAAGAGGAAGAGGGAGAGGGAGAGGAAATGGGAGAGGAATAAGAAGAGGAAGACGAAGAGGAAGAAGAGGAGGAGAAGGAGGTGGAGGAAGAGGGAGGGAAGAAGAAAAAGATGAAGAGTAGTGGAGGGAGGGGGAAGAGAAGGAAGAGGAGGAGGAGGGGAAGGAAGACGGACAGGCTGAAGGACGCTCAGGGGTTCAGAAAGGGTGTCTGAGCGTTTAGTTTGGTGAGGTTGGGGAGGGGTTGGGGAGGGGTTTGGGGAGGGGTTGGCTTAGGGGTTGGGGAGGGGTTGGGGAGGGGTTGGGGGAGGGGTTGGCTTAGGGGTCGGGGAGGGGTTGGGTTGGGAGGAATTTTGGAGAGTTTGTGGGGTGTGGTTTAGTGGGGGGAGGAGTAAGGAAGGGTGAGGTTGGGGGGGGGTTAGGAAAGGGATGGTTCAGGATGGTTAGGATACGTTCGTGGGGTTATCATGGGGTGGGGGGGTAGTGGGGTGGGGTAGGGGTGTGAGAAAGGAAGAGGGTAGTGGGGTGGGTAGGTACGAGTGTAAGGGGGGGGAGGGAGATGCCTTTAATTTTGGAGGATATGGGGGGATGGGGGGTGGAGAGGGGGTCGGAATGGAAAAGGCAAGTAGGGGAGGGAGGAGGGGGGGGAGAGGAGGGGAGGGGAATCGGGGGGAGGGGGAGGGGGGGATTTAGAGGGATTTCCATAAGCAAGAAGATCAGCTTAGTATTTATCGGAGACTCATTTCTCTGATTCTTTGTGACGAAATGAGTCTGCTCCCTTCCCCCCCCCTTTCTCGCCCTTCTCCCCCTTCCCCCTCTCATCATTTACATTCTCTATCCCCGTTTATTCCCTTCTATTCCTTTTTTTTCTTTTCCTTCTCTCCTATTTTCTGGATTCCCATTCGCCATTCTCTCCTTCCTTTCTCCTCCTTTCGTCCTATCCTCTTCTCCCTCAATTTCTTCTCATTCTCTTTCCCTTTCCTTCCTTTCCCTCCCTCTTCCTCTCTTCTGTTCTTCCCTCTTTACCGTTTCTTCGTTTTCCTCCAATCCCTCCCTTCTCCTACTTTCTTCTTTCTCCCTCTATCATTCGTATTTATTTCCCCTTTTTTTTCTCCTTTCTCTCCCTCTCCTTTCTCCCTTCCTTCCTTCCCTTCGCTCCCTCTATTTTCTCCTTCTGTTCCCCTTTCCTCTGCTCCTTCTCTCCCATTGTCCTCTTCCCCTTATTGTCCCTCTCTCTTCTTCCTTCCTTCCCTCCCTTTCTCTCTGCTCTCCCTCTTCCTTCCCTTCCTTTCGTCTCTCTTTCCCTACTTACCCTTTGTCCTTCCCTCCTTCCACCCTCTCCTCTCATCCTTCACCCCAGTCCCTCCTCCCTCCTCCTCCTTCCTTCACCCTCCTCCCCCTCCCCCTCCCCTCCCCCCCTCCCTCCTCCCCCTTCCTTCACCCTAGACTCCCTTTCCCCTCTCCCTCCCTCTTCCCCCTCCTTCCCCTAGTCTCTCCTCCCTCCCCCCCCTTCCTTCACCCTCCTCCCTCTCCCCCTCCCCCTTCCTTCACCCTCCTTCACCCCCCCCCCCAGCCTCCTGACGCAGATGGCGGCTGTAATACAAACTTCCCCATCGGTGATTCGAAAGGACATCGACAGGTTTTCGATCGTTTGGCATCGCTCGCACGCTAATGGATGAATGCCTGAGGGTTTATATGATACATTTAATCACCGTGGCCATTGTTTTCGTCTTTGTTTTTTTTTTTGTTTGTTTGTTTGTTTCAGTGGTGGGAGAAAGAATCGTAGGTTTTAAAGGGGAAAGATGGAAGATATAAGGTACTGTGCCTTCCGTGTCAGCCGTTTGTCCACTGATCCGTTTTGCAGCGGGGAGGCTATTTTAAGAACGGCTGTGGGCGTGGGGGGTGTGGGTGATTAGGGATGGGGGGGAGGGGGAGATTCCTGATCACTTAGCACTGGTGATAACCCTTCCTCTCCCTCCCCCCCCTTTTAACTCCCCCCTCCTCTCCCCTCTACCATTGTTTGTACTCTGTATCATCTCTTTCTCTATTATTGTCTATTCTGTCTACCATCTTCTCTCTCTCTCTCCACTTCCTCCTCTCTCTTATCATCTCTTCTCTCTCCCTCCGCTCTTTCTCCCTCTCCCCCCCACACCCCCCTCCTCTGTCCTCCATTCTTCCTTCCCCCTCCTTCCCCCTCCTCCCTCCCTCCCTCCCTCCCTCCTCATATCCTCCACCCTCCCTCTCTCCTCTTCCTCCCTCTACCCTCCCCCCCTCATCCCTCCCTCCCTCCCCCTGCCCCCCACCCCCTTCTCGCCGCCTGCTCGTGCACACATATTCGTACTCATATTTTTTCTTTTCTTTTCTTTTTTCTTTTTTTTATTTAATCACAAGAGCTAGAATTAGAGAGTCGGGTTCCACAGCAAGGATGAGAAAAAAGGGTTAGTTGTGTGTGTGTGTGGGAAGGGGGGGAGGAGGGGGAGGAGGAAAAGAGAGGCAGGGGAGGAGAGAATAAAAGACAGGAGAGAGAATGGAGAACGCAGAGAGAAGAGAGAGAGGGGAATGCAGAGACAAAGAGAGAGAGAGAGAGAGAGAGAGAGAGAGAGAGAGAGAGAGAGAGAGAGAGAGAGAGAGAGAGAGAGAGAGAGAGAGAGAGAGAGAGAGAGAGAGAGAGAGGGAGAGAGGACAGAGAATGCAAAAAAGGGAGAGAGAAAGAGGTGAGAGTACAGACGGGATAGGTAGAAGAGAGAGAGAAGGGGCAAATTAGAGAGAAAAGAAACGTGAGAAGAAGGAAACGGAAGAGATGCGAGAAATAGAAAGAAAATAAGAGAAAGGGAAGGAGACGAATAAGAGTGAAGAAAGGAGATAGGAGAAAAGTAGATAGAGAAGAGAGAAGAATAAAGAGGAAGAGGGTTTCGGAAGGCTAGTGAGAAGGAGAAAGTATGAGGAAGAAAAGGAGAAAGCGGGAAGAAAGAGAGAAGATAAGAAATAAGGAGAGAGAAAGAAAGAAACGAAGAAGATAGAAAAAATGAAAAGGGAGGAGAAGAGAGAGAGAGAGAGAGAGGAGAATAGAATGAAATGAAAGAAGAAAGAAATGAATTGGACAGAACATGATAGAAAAGAGAGGAGAAAAGAGTAAAAGAGAAAGAGAAGAAAAAGAAGAGAGGAGAAGAAAGTGGAAGAGAGACGAGAGAGAGAGAGGAGAGGAGAAGAGAGAAGAGGAGAAGAAAGAAACAGAGAGAAAAGAAGAGCAGAGACAAGAGAAGAAGATAAACAGAGATGAAAAATAAACAGAAAAAAACATGAAAGGTCAAGATGAAAAAAAAGAATAGTTTTAGTAAAAAAAAAATAATAATAATAATTTGATTTAGTTAAAAAAAAGAAAACAATAAAAAATAGTTTGATTTAGTTCAATGATCATAAAAATGTGCAAAGAAAATAAAAAAAGATGGCAAGAACGATAATCATTATAATAATTATTCACGTTCTCGTTTCAATCTTTATTATCATGAATTTATAAATAAAAATGACGATTATTTATCGACGATAATGACAATGATTATATTAAGAAACGGTTTAATAATGACAATAACGGTAATGGGAATAATAATAACAATGGTAATGATAACGATAATAATGGTAATGATAATAATAACAAAAATATCAGTAAAGATAAAATCAAGAATATCATTAAAGATAATTATGGTAATAATGGTGATGTTATGGGTATTAATGATAAAGAATATAAATAGATAAATGATAAACATGATGATAATGATAACAACAACAGTAGCAGCAACAACAGCAATAACAATGATAATGATAATAATAACAATTATAATAATAATAAAAAAAAATAAAAAAAAAAATTGATAATAATAATAATAATAATAATAATAATAATAATAATAATAATAATAATAATGATAATAATAATAATAATAATAATAAAATAATGATATTAATGATAATACTGCTGGTAATGATAGTAATAAAAATAATGATAACAATAATGATAATGATGATAAAGATATGATAATGATAATAATAATAATAACAATAATAATAATAGTAATAATAATAACAATAATAATAATGATGATAATAATAACAATGATAATAATGATAAAATTATTAGTAATGATAATAACAATATAATAATTTGAACAACAATTATAATAAATAATAATAATAATAATAATAATAATAAAAATAACAATAATAATAATTATAATAATAATAATAATAATAATAATAATAGTAATAATAATAATGATAACAATAATAATAATTATTATTATTATTATTATAATAATAGTAATGATGATAATGATAATAAAAATAATGATAATATCAGTAATTAATTAATAGTAACATTTATGATGATAACAATAATAACAGTATCAATGATGATAATAATTATAGTAATAATAATAAAGATTATAATAATAGTAACAGTAAAAATAGTAAAATACTGATAGTAAAAAAAAATAATAGTAATTATAATAATGACAATGACATTAATATTGATTATGATAATAATGATTCTAATATAATGATAATGAAAATAAATATGATTGCAATAATGATGATGATGATAATAATAATGATAATAATAATAATTATGATAACAATAATTATCATGATAATAACAACAATGATAAAATAATAATAATAATAATAATAATAATAATAACAATAATAATAATAATAAATAATGA
>NC_051391.1:10324708-10327208 GCF_015228065.2 Penaeus monodon | reverse complement strand
GTGGTAGGGTCCCAGTTCCTTTCCACAGAGAGTGCCGGTGTTACCTTTTTTTTTTTTTTTAGGTAATCATTCTCTCTATTTTATCCGGGCTTGGGACCAGCACTGACTTGGGCTGGCTTGGCCACCCAGTGGCTAGGTAGGCAATCGAGGTGAAGTTCCTTGCCCAAGGGAACAACGCGCCGGCCGGTGACTCGAACCCTCGAGCTCAGATTGCCGTCGTAACAGTCTGGAGTCCGACGCTCTAACCATTCGGCCACCGCGGCCCCATATAAAATAATAATAATAATAATAATAATAATAATAATAATAATAATAATAATAATAATAATAATAATAATAATAATAATGATAATGATAAATATAATAATAAATGATGATAATAATTGTTGTTGTTGTTTTTGTTATAATTATTATTATTGTTATTATTATTATTATTATTATTATTATTATCATTACTATTATTATTATTATCATTATAATGATAATAATGATGATAATGATAACAATGACAATATAATACTAGTAATAGTAGTTGTAGTAATTATAATAGAAATGATGATAGTAATTAAGATAATAATTCCAATAATTATAATGATAATCATGATAATAGTCATAATAATAATAATAATAATGGTAACAATTGATAAGAGAAATGAAGAGAAAGGAAGAGAAATGAGGAGAAATAACTTCTTGAAAGAAAGAAAGAAAGAAAAAGACAGAATGAAGAACAAGAAAAAAAGAAAGAGTAAAGAGACAAAGGGAAAAAAAGGAGAAAAAAGGGAAATAGAAAAGAAAAGTAAAAAAAGAGAGACACAGAAAGAAGAATATGAAGATAAGAAAAAAGAGAGAAAGAAGGAAAGGAAAACAGAAATAAAGAAAAATAAAAGAGAAAGACTGACAGAGAAGAACAGGAAAAAAATAAATAAAAAAGAGAAATAACTTTCTCTCTCTCTCTCTCTCTCTCCTCTCTATCTCTCTCTCTCTCTCGCTCTCTCTCTCTCTCTCTCTCTCTCGCTCTCTCTCTCTCTCCTCTCTCTCTCTCTCTCTCTCTCTCTCTCTCTCTTTGCTAATTTTTTTTACTTTCCTTTGTTTTATCAGTTTATTTTTTTTCTCTCTCTCTTGTTATTGCCTTCCACGCCTTGTTCCTCCGCTTGAATGCTATTGGTTTATTATATTTATTATATCTTTATCACATCTTTATCATTTCTTTATTTTTTTTTTCATATCTTTATCATATCTTTATCCTTTCTTGATTGTTTTCTTTATTTCTGCTTTTCTTACCTATATTTCATTATTTACTTATTATGATTATGCCTTTGTTTCTTATCACTCACTCTCTCTCTCTCTCTCTTTTCCTTTTATTTTTCGATGTGATTCTTGCTTTATTGTCTTTTCCTCTCTTCCTTTGTTTTGTCCTTTTCTTTATTTTTTCTTTATTTTTATCTCATTTTTTATTGTGTCTCTTACTGTTTCTTTTATTTTATCTTTTATATATTTCATTATCTCGGTTTTCTTTCGTTTTTTTTTTTTATCCCCACGTTTGTTTGTTTCTCTGTCTCTCGTTTTCTTTCTGTTTGTTTCTCTGTTACGCATTTTCTCTTCTCTCGTCTCTGTCTCTCAGATTCGTTTGCTTATTGATTTTTATTTGTCTGTCTTCTTTTATCTGTATCTGCTTCTCAATTTTTTATCATCTAATTTCTCTATCCTTATTTTTCATTTCTGTTATTAGGCTTTTCTCATTTATGTCTCTCATCCTCTATCTATCGCATTACTCTGTCTCTCATTTTCTTTTTCTCATCAGTTTGTCTTTTATCTTCTCTGTCACTCATCTTCTCTTTTCCTCCTTTTTTTCACCCTCTCTCTCTCCTCCGCACTATAGCAAATCTCTCGTTTTCTTCCCTTATCTCTCTTCCTCTTGTCTTCTCTCTATCTCGTTTCGCATTTTCTACGTCTCTCACCTTTTCTCTCCTTATCTCCAGTCACCCTCTCTCCCCTCCGCCTCTAGCCCTATATACGCACTCTCACTTTCTCCTTTCCTCATCTCTCTTTTTCTCATTTCTCTTTTTTATCTCGTCTTTCTTCATCACTCCGTCTCTCACTTTCTCTCTCCTTATCCCCAGTCACCCTCTCTCTTCCTCGGCCTCTACCCCTATATACACACGCTCCCTCTCTTAACACACACACCACAGAACAAACGTAGGGGGCATCCTTATAAACCAAATACGGACACACTGACCCCCATACATCTCCCTCTTATTTACACTCCTTTATACGAGGAGAAAATAATTACTGGCCCTAGATTCCCACAAGACAAAACCGCGCGGACCTTTTCGCCCTGTGTTCGTCTTTGTATCTCAGCCATTAAGTTCCTTATCTTATTCAAACGGTGCAACAGGTTTGGAATCTGTGCTAAAAAAAAATCTGAATCTTTTCTTTTTTCTTCTTCTCTCGTTGACGCTTTGTTTATGCTCGTGTTTATGGCTGTGATTTAAAACCCGAT
>NC_051391.1:10317208-10322208 GCF_015228065.2 Penaeus monodon | reverse complement strand
ACTATATTTTATTCTCCGATTGGTGTTAATATATTTAATTTCACTCAGGGATTTTATACAAATATGAATATTTTTGTTATTAAGGAAACGTAAACTCATTGCTTTGTAAAATTGATCACTGGACAACTTTTCAATCGTTATTCTTTCTTCCTTTTCTTCCTATATTTTATTCATTTATTTCTTTCTATTAACTTTTTCTCTTCATTCTTCTCTTTTCATTTCTCTTTTCCTTCTCTTTCCTTATTTATCCCTTATCTCTCTTCTTCTGATTTCCCTTTCTCTGCCTTTCTTCTTCTCTCTCCTGTCTTTCCTCTCCTCTCTCTTCCCCTTCTTTTCTCTCCCTCTCTCATCTCTTTCTCTTCCTCCTTTCCTTTCTCTCTTCTCATTCTCTTCTCCTCTCTTTCCTCTCTTTTCTCTCTTTTTTTTTTCTCTTTCTCTCCTTCTTCTCCATCTCTCTTCTCTTCCTTCTCTCTCTCCTCTCTTTCTCTCTCTATCTCCTCTCTTCTCTCTCTCTCTCTCTCTCTCTCTTCTTTCCTTTCTTCTCCCTCTCTCTCTCTCACTTCTCTCTCTCTCTCTCTCTCTCTCTCTCTCTCTCTCTCTCTCTCTCTCTCTCTCTCTCTCTCTCTCTCTCTCTCTCACCTCCTCCTCCTTCTCCACGCACAAAATCATAGAAAATAATGCAATAAACAATATAACAACCGATTGTCGTGTTGTCGTTACCACTCTCTCCCCCTCCCCCTCCCCCTCCCTCCCATGCAGCAGGGATACCTCCACTAAACACATAATTGATATTTCAAAAGCACCGAGGGTGGTATGGAACGTTTATTGTGCAATAAATCTTGAACGTTTCAGGCGGCGAAAAAAAAGTCTCTTAAAAAAAACCCATCTTGTTATTTTTGCCGAATTAATGAGCTGTCTGTGACGTCATAGCATGTTCTTGAGACCAATAGTATGTGGATATGAGCAGATATACGCAGTCCCCTCAGTGGCAATCATAGTTTTGAGTTTTATTTGGTTGAGAAATAAGCGATCAACTTTTTTTTTTTTTTTTTTTTTTTTTTAATCAAGATCGCATACCTAATTTCTTTATGAAAAGAGTGATACTGATGACATCATCAACAACAACAGCAATAATGATAATAGTATCTATGAGAGTAATGGTAATAATAATAATAACTATAATAATAATGATAATGATGATGATAACAATAATAATGACAATAATGATAATGATGATGATGATGGTAATGATGATAATAATGATAATAATAATAATAATAATAATAACAATAATAATAATAATAATAATAATAATAATAAAATTGTACTACTTCTACTGCTACTACTACTACTACTACGACTACTCATCATTTAACGGTAGGTTCATGTCTGAGCCGCCGTGGTCACAGCATGATACTCAATTGCAGTTTTCACGTTGTGGTGCTCTTGGAGTGAGTACGTGGTAGGGTCCCCAGTTCCTTTCCACGGAGAGTGCCGGTGTTACTTTTTTTTTTTTTTTTTAGGTAACATTCTCTCTTATTTTATCCGGGCTTGGGACCAGCACTGACTTGAGCTGGCTTGGCCACCCAGTGGCTAGGCAGGCAATCGAGGTGAAGTTCCTTGCCCAAGGGAAACAACGCGGCGGTCGGTGACTCGAACCTTCGAACTCAGATTGCCGTCGTGACAGTCTTGAGTCCGACGCTCTAACCATTCGACCACCGCGGCCTTGGCGATCATGGGCTTCCATGATATTTCTTGGCAATTTAGAGCGGTGGTTTGCCATTGCCTTCCGCCCGGTGTTTTTATCGAGACACCATCTCTATTTACCCGGCACTGACTTGGGCTGACTTGGTCCCCCAGTGGCTAGGTAGGCAATCGAGGTGAAGTTCCTTGCCTAAGGGAAACAACGCGGCGGTCGGTGACTCGAACCCTCGAACTCAGATTGCCGTCGTGACAGTCTTGAGTCCGACGCTCTAACCATTCGGCCACCGCGGCCCCCACTACGACTACTACTACTACTACTAATAATAATAATGATAATAATAATAATAATAATAATAATAATAATAATAAAAAATAGTAGTTGTAGTAGTAATAATAGTAATGATAATAATAATAATAACAATGATAATGATAATAATGATAATAATAATAATAATAATAATAATAAAATAATAATAATAATAATATCAATGATAATACTAATAATAACAATGATAATAACAAAGATAATAATAATAATAATAATGATAATAATAATAATAATAATGATAATAATAATAATAATAATAATAATAACAAAAATGAGATAATAATATAGATAATAATAATCAGCATCATAACCTTAATAATGATAATCTTACTATTACCACTACTGCTAATAACAGTGATGATAATAGTGATGATAATAATATCAATAACAACAACAGTAACAACCACAACAACAACAACAACAACAACAACAAAAACACACCCAACATTCTACACCTTTAAAAACAACAGCAACAACAACAACAACAAACACACACACACAAATACACGAGCGATACCTTACAATTCCTATTTTCTTTTCCCCCAAAAACATCAAGTCAAACACCGACTCACGTAGCTAAACGAAACCCCAAGGAGAACGAGGGTTTGAAGCGTTGAAGTTGAAGTTGAAGCTAAAGTTGAGGTTGTGAAGTTGAGGTTAAAGCTGAAGTTGTTGTTGTGAAGTTGAAGCTGTGAAGTTGAAGCTGAAGTTGAGGTTGCGAAGTTGAAGTTGTGAAGTTGAGGTTGTGAAGTTAAACTTGTGAAGTTTAAGTTGAAGTTGTGAAGTTGAAGCTGAAGTTGAGGTTGTGAAGCTGAGGTTGTGAAGTTGAAGTGAAGTTGGAAGTTAGGTTGTGAAGTTGAAGCTGAAGTTGTGAAGTTGAAGCTGAAGTTGAAGTTAAAGATGAAGTTAAAGTTAAAGCTGAAGTTGTGAAGTTGAAGTTAAAGTTAAAGTTGAAGTTGAAGTGTGGAGTTTACTTCCTCTCGTCTTGTCAAACAGAGTCGCCGACGAGAAACGGTCCCAGACGCCGCACGTTTTCAGGAGCGGAGGAACAGGCGCGTCGGTCGTGGTATTTTCGCGTGTTTTGGTCACTAGTCGTCATGGTAAGTTTTGTTCTGTAGTGAGTATTTATAAGTATTAAGTATGATTAAGTGTAAGTGTTATTAAGTATAAGTATCATTGACTATTGGTTATTATTAGGTAGACGTATTAATTAAGTTATAAGAATTATTAAGTGTTTGTACTATTAACAATGAAGTATTATTGAGTATAAGTATAAGTTTTATGTAATATTAATTATAAGACTTATTAAGTATAAGTATTATTAAGTATTTAGTTTGATTAAGTATTTAGTTTTATCAAGTATTTAGTATAATTAAGTATAAGTCAGTAATATTCGTGGTGTAAGCGTGGTGTGTGTGTGGAGAGCATGATTGTCTTCCAAGGGATTCTTTGTTATTGTTTGATTGTGTGGTTCATGGCCTTTTTTTGAGTCTGTTTGTTTGGTTGATTCTTTCTCTGTTTTCTATTTTTCTTTTTCTTTTTTCTGTTTATTCTCTCTCTCTCTCTCTCTCTCTCTCTCTCTCTCTCTCTCTCTCTCTCTCTCTCTCTCTCTCTCTCTCTCTTTTCCTCTCTCTTCCTCTCTTTCTCTCTTTCTTCCACTCTATGCCTTGTCTTTTCATTCATAATCAAGAAAGAAGCAGTCGCATTAGTAGGTCACGCAGAGGATGACATTTTCTCCCTTACTCTTTCTTCTCAGAAAAGAAAGTTTATTTTGCCCGTTGCACGATCGGTAATCCTTGCAAACCGTAACCAGGCTCTGATGCAACTGTCAAACATTCTGTCAGTAAACAATTTACGGACTGAAATTTCCCAACTACAACAGTTTTTTTTTTGTTCATTCATCATGGCGAATTTTCAATAAAACTTTTGTGTGGGACGGAGAGAGTAAGGTAAAATCGAGTGGTTTAGATGAGCGCTAATACATACGCCCACTCCGGCCCCTTTCACTAGATCCCCACCTCTCGCCTTTGACTAAATAATCTACAGACTTCAGTTTCCTTCATATTACTAACACTGCATGGTGAATTAAAAAAAAATTAAACACCCACATAGACAGACAAACATACACACACACACACACACACACACACACTCTCCACGCACGCACTCACGCGCACACACACACACACACACACTCGAAGGGATGGTGACAGGTGGTGATGCCTTGGGAAGAAATGTCCCATGAGGGCTCGGCAGACCTTGGACATAGAAGAGAGAGAAAGAGTGGGTGTGCGTGTGATACTTGATCGGGTTTGTGGAAGATAGGTCTTATCATCATTATTATTCACACACACACACACACACACACACACACACACACACACACACACACACACACACACACACACACACACCGCGACGCACGAACACACGCAAGGGCGACAACACAGGTGGACACGCACACTGTACACAAGACTTGAGTGACCCAAGTGGCACTTTGAACAGCTTGCCACAGGGTACGTGTGACAAGGGAGTGACTGAGGGAGATTGAAGATGTTAAGATAAACATGGTAGGGAAAATAAACACGTACCTGTATCACTTACAGCCATAGGCTTTCTTTTTCGTAATTTAGTATTTTCCTTGTTTGTAATTATCTTTCCTTACATCCTAATCGCCGTACATGTGTTACTCATGCAATCTGTGGTTTCCGTTTGACGCTTAAAGGTCCTCGTCTGTACAGCAGATACTTATGTATATGACTGTAGTATTACGACATTTTAAAAAGGACTATATTGCTTCTTTTACACAGGCATCGTAATCAGTAAATTGTCACTCTAAATATCACGTTTGTTATGTATTCATTCAGAAGCTTTAATCTGCAAAGATTAGCGAAAGTGACGTTGAATTGGTGAATGTTCCGCCACCTACAGCTGGATAATTCTAATAACCACTTTCTCTGTCCGAGTT
>NC_051391.1:10294708-10297208 GCF_015228065.2 Penaeus monodon | reverse complement strand
TATTAAAAAAAGACAAAAACAAAAACAAAAAACAAACAAATTGACTACCTCATTGCATGACACAGTCTATGCGACTTTGTTTTTCACGTTCTCCTCCTAATTATCCATTCATTATTTATCACTAAAAGCAAAAAAAACAGACAAACAAACAGACAAACAAACAAACAGACCACCACATTGAATGGCACATCCTTTTTTTTTTCTTTTTTTTTCTCACGTTCTCCTCCTCGTAGATGCTCCAGTGACGTCATTTCCTGCGACATTTTCTCATCTTGCCACAACGTTAAAAGTCTAAGAAGATGAAATGAGTAAAGTTGATAAGAGGTGGACGAAAAAATGCGATTTTCTGTGAGTGAAGATTTATCCTTTGTTTCGCCTTGAGATGGAGTTCTTTATGGCTGTTGTTAATATCTACTGTTGTCGATTATCTACTGTTGTCATTGTCTACTGTTGTCAATTATCTACTGTTGTCATTGTCTACTGTTGTCAGTGTCTGATATTGTTAATGTCTACTTTTGTCAATTACCTACTACTGGCAACGCCTGCTGCTGTCAATATCTACTGTTGTCAGTTGTCTAGGGATTCACCCCTACTGGGGGGAGTCCCTTTTGGGTTGTCAGAAATTTGGGGGAAATAACGAAAAAACTTGATGATGAATAAGGGTTTCGTGATTTTTAAAGGTTGAAAACGGGGGGGGATAACACAAAACGCCCACAAAAAACCATTTTCCCCACCACAAACACGTACCCTATTCCCCACACACCCACTTCAAAAGGGAAATGAAAAAAAAACATGCACAGGATTTTTCCTATTTTTCTCTCTCTCTCCCCTTTTCTTTTCCCCTTTTCTCTTCCCTCCTTCTCCCTCTCCCTCCCTCTTTTTCTCCTTCTCCCTCTCCCTCTCTCTCTCTTTTTCTGTCGCTCGTCTCTCCCCCCCTCTCTCTCTCTCCCCTTTTTCCTTTCTCTCGGGCCCTGTCCTCTCTGCCTGTCTCTCTCTCTCTCTCTTCTCTCTCTCTCCATCTCTCTCTCTCTCTCTTTTCTCTCCCCTCTCTCTTTCCTCTCTCTCTCTCTCCCCCCTCTTCTCTCCCCTCTCTCCCTTCTCCTCTCTCTCTCTCCCTCTCTCTCTCTCTCTCTCTCTCTCTTTTCTCTTTCCCCTACTCTTCTTTTTCCTCGTCTCTCTCTCTCCTCTTCCTCTCTCTCTCTCCTCTCTCTCTCTTTTTTTCTCTCTCTCTGTCTCTCTCTCTTCTCTTTTCTCTCTCTCCTCTCCCCTCTCTCCCCTCCTCTTTTCTCTTTTCTCTCTCTCTCTTTCGGCCCTTTTCTTTTGTCTTCTCTCTCTTTCTGTCTGTCTCTGCCCTCTGTCTTTCCCCTCTCCCCTGTCTTTTCTCTCTCTCTCTCTCTCCCCTCTCTCTCTCTCCCCTCTCTCTCTTCTTTTTCTCTCTCTTCTCTTGTCTCCCCTCTCTCTGTCTGTCTGTCTCTGTCTCCTCTCTCTCTCTCGGGTCTCTCCCCTCCTGCCCTTTTCTCTCTCTCTCTCTCCCCTCTCTCTCCTCTCCTCTCCCTTTTTCTCTTTCTCTCTCTCTTTTCCTCTTCTCTCTCCCTCCTCTCTTCTTTCTCTCTCTCTCTGTCTCTCTCCCCCTTTTTCTCTCTCTCTCTCTCTCTCTCTCTCTCTTCTCTCTCTCTCCTCACTTTTTCCCCTCTCTCTCCCCGGCCCCTTTTCCTCCCCCTCCCCTCTCTCTCCTTCTCCTCTCCTCTCTCTCTCTCTATATATATATATATATAAATAAAAATATTATATAAAATATAAAATATCATATATATATATATATTATATCATTCTACTTTTGGGGCCCTGTCTTTTCTATCTATCTATCTGTATGTTTCTATCTATCTATATGTCTTTATCTATATATCTATCTAGCTATCTCTCCATCCATCAATCCATCTATCTATCTATCTATCTTTTTATCTATCTATCTATCTGTCTATTTATCTGTATATCTATCTATCTATCTATTTATCTGTCCAATTTTTTCTCACAAAAGTATTTTTCACAACAAAATCATAATTTTTCCCTGTTTATTGCATTTTTTTTCTCTTTTTAAAAAAAGTTCTTTTTTTTAATTTTTTTCCTTTTCTTCTCCTTTTTCTTTTTCATCTTCTTCTCTTTCTCTCTCTCCCCTCTCTCCCCCTCGCTCCCCTCTCTCTCCCCCCTTTCCCCTCTCTCCCCTCTTCCCCTCTCTTTTTCTTTTTCTCCCCTCCCCCCCCCCCCCCCCCCCCCCCTCTTTCTTTCTCTCCCCTCTCCCCCTCTCCTCTCTAAACTTTTTTTCCTCTCAAAAAAGGGGGGTTTCCCCGGGGTGTTTTTAGGGGGTTTTGGGGGGGGGGGGGGGGGGGTGGGGGCGGAAAACTTCGCAAACTTCAAAATAGCTGTTTTTCAGATGTGTAAAATTTCTTCGACAGAATATTGGTGCCGAGGATCGTTTCTGGTCAAGCATTTATATGCTCTC